>NC_056728.1:182282403-182542403 GCF_019279795.1 Protopterus annectens
TAAAGTGATACTATGACTAGTATTTGTAGTTGAGAAGGATTTAGTGTTATGTGCATAGTTAGGAAGAGAGGGTGAGAGATTAACTAGGAAGTAATAGTATGTTTAGAATCAGTTAGAGGAGGAGGAGAGATGTGTAATTAGTGGGTGTATTGAGATAGAGGGGAGAGGGATGTTGTAGTTAGGGTGTGTAGGGGTGTGGTTTGTAGAGGTATAAAGGTAGGACCAGTGGGGTGGGTGGGAAATGGGGGTAGGGTATTGGAGCGGAGTGAGCCCAAAGGGCGAATGGAGCGGGTAGAGACAATCAGTGAAGTGAGAGGAACAGCAGGTAAGTCTCAAGGTGGAGGAAAGGTAGGCAATGTTCAGAGGTTAGCAGGAAGAAAGACAGGAAGTTTGAGTAGAAGACACTGATAGAAGGATTACTAAGGGTAAGGAGCACTGGTGGGTAAGTGATTCAGGAAAATGAGAGCAGAGTGAATGGGGTCAGGTTGCAGAAATGGGGTAGGAAATTACAGAACAGAAAGCTAGTATTTCAGAGATCTAATTCTTGAGGCAACATCTGGTGGCCACTCATTGTATAGCAATGGGATTGTCTCAACTAGAGTTGGGGGCTAAAGGGGAGTGTGAGTGATTCAGTTTATGTGAGGGGTGATAGTATGGAAGGAAGAAGTTGAAAGATGCAGGTGGGGGGGGTTGGCTGCTGGCTAGCCTGCCTGCCTGATTAGTTTGCCTAACCTACCAAAACATGACAATTATCTTGTTGTAATATCTTAGTGTCGGTATCAATACATACTTTCAATGCCTTTTCAAAGATAAAATGTTTTTTCTGGGAGATGTTAGGTAATTCATTTGATGCCCTAGTGTTCAGAGGTGTCCAGAAGGTAGAATGCAGGTAACTGTTGCAGGGACAAAACTGGAACACAGTGTTTCAATGCCTTTTCAAAGGTAAAATGTTTTTTCTGGGAGATGTTAGGTAATTCTTTTGATGCCCTAGTGTTCAGAGGCGTCCAGATGGGAGAATGAATGAGAATATCTGTTTTAAAACACAGGACAGAAACCAAACAATACAGATGCAAAAATACCTTGGCCGGATTAAACTTGTTCTGTAAACTTACTGCCAATAAGAAAACAGACAAGGCCTCCAGACAAATAATTTCACTACAACTGAGTCAACACTAAGCGAATATACAGCTATAACACGCAAGAAGAAGAATGAGTACAGTTGTACAGGTAACACAAATATTTAATCAGAATGCAGAAAACAATGAGAATTAACACTTATCTTTTCTCAATATCACAGCTGGCAGTAGGTCAAGCTCTCTGCAGCAGCCTGAGCAACAGGTATATCTGATTTAAAACACAGGACAGAAAACAAAAATACAGATGCAGGAATACATTGGCCGGATTAAACTACTTCTGAAAACTTACTACCACTAAGAAAACAGACAAGACCTTCAGACAAAGGATTTCACTACAACTGAGGCCAACACTAAGAGAATATGCAGCTATAACACACAAGAAGAAGAATAACTATAGTTGTACAAACAACAAATATATTAAATCAAAACACAGACAAAAAATGATAATAAACACTTATCTTTTCTCAATCTCACAGTTAGCAGTAGGTCAAGCTCTCTGCAGCAGCCTGAGCAACAGGTATATTTGATTTTAAACACAGGACAGAAACCAAACAATACAGATGCAGGAATACTTTGGCTGGATTAAACTAGTTTTGAAAACTTACTGCCACTAAGAAATTAGACAAGGCCTCCAGACAAATAATTTCACTACAACTGACGTCAACACTAAGAGAATATACAGCTATAACACACAAGAAGAAGAATAATGGCAGTTCTACAGGTTACATAGTTATTTAATCAAAATGCAGAAAAAAAGCGCTAACACTTATCTTTTCTCAATATCACACCTGGCAGTAGGTCAAGCTATCTCCAGCAGCTTCAACAACAGGTATATCTGATGTAAAACACAGGACAAAAAACAAAAATACAGATGCAGGAATACTTTGGCCAGATTAAACTAGTTCTGAAAACTTACTGCCTCTAAGAAAACAGACAAGGCCTCCAGACAAAGGATTTCACTACAACTGAGGCCAACACTAAGAGAATATACAGCTATAACACACAAGAAGAAGAATAACTACAGTTTTACAGACAACAAATGTATTACTTCAAAATGCAGACAAAAAATGAGAATAAACACATATCTTTTCTCAATATCATAGCTGGCAGAAGGTCAAGCTCTCTGCAGCAGCCTGAGCAACAGGTATATTTGATTTAAAACACAGGACAGAAACCATACAATAGAAATGCTGGGATACTTTGTACAGATTAAACTAGTTCTGAAAACTTACTGCCACTAAGAAAGCAGACAAGGCCTCCAGACAAAGGATTTCACAACAACTGAAGTCAACACTAAGAGAATATACAGCTCTAACACACAAGAAGAAGAATAAGTACAGTTGTACATATTACAGAGATATTAAATCAAAACGCAGGCAACAAATGAGAATAAATACTTATATTTTCTCAATATCACAGCTGGCAGTAGGGCAAGCTCATTGCAGCAGCCTGAGCAACAGGTATATCTGATTTAAAACAGAAGACAGAAACGAAACAATACAGTTGCAGGAATGCTTCGGCTGGATTAAACTACTTCTGAAATCTTACTGCCACTAAGAAAACAGAAAAGGCATCAAGACAAAATTATTTTGCTACAACTGAGGTCTACACTAAGAGAAGATACTGCTACAACACACAAGAATAAGAATAAGTACAGTTGTACAGATTAAAGAGATATTAAATCAAAATGCAGACAAAAATTCTAATAAACACTTATCTTTTCTCAGTATCGCAGCTGTCAGTAGGTCAAGCTCTCTGCAGCAGCCTGAGCAACAGCTATGTTTGATTTAAAACACAGGACAGAAATGAAACAATACAGATGCATGAATACTTTGGCCAGATTAAACTAGTTCTGAAAACGTACAGCCACTAAGGAAACAGACAAGGCCTGAAGACAAAGGATTTCACTACAACTGAGGTCAACACTAAGAGAATATACAGCTCTAACACACAAGAAGAAGAATAATTACAGTTGTACAGACTACAGAGATATTAAATCAAAATGCAAACATAAAATGACAATAAACACTTATCTTTTCTCAATATCACAGCTGACAGTAGGTCAAGCTCTCTGCAGCAACCTGAGCAACAGGTATATCTGATTTAAAAGACAGGACAGAAACCAAACAATACAGATGCAAGAATACTTTGGCCAGATTAAACTTGTTCTGAAAACTTACTGCTACTAGGAAAACAGACAAGGCCTCCAGACAAATAATTTCACTACAACTGAGGTCAACACTAATGGAATATATAGCTATAACACACAAAAAGAAGAATAAGTACAGTTGTACAGGTTACATAAATATTTAATCAAAATGCAGAAAACAATGAGAATTAACACTTATCTTTTCTCAATAAAACAGGTGGCAGTAGGTCAAGCTCTCTGCAGCAGTCTGAGCAAGAGGTATATTTGATTTAAAACACAGGACAGAAACCAAACAATACAGATGCAGGGATACTTTGGCCAGCTTAAACTAGTTCTGAAATTTACAGCCACTAAGAAAGCAGACAAGGCCTCCAGACAAAGGATTTCACTACAACTAAGAGAATATACAGCTATAACACACAAGAAGAAGAATGACTACAGTTGTACACATTACAGAGATATTAAATAAAAATGCAGACAAAAAATGAAAATAAACCCTTATCTTTTTTCAATTTCACAGCTGGCAGAAGGTCAAGCTCTCTGCAGCAGCCTGAGCAACAAGTATATCTGATTTAAAATACAGGACAGAAACCAAACAATACAAATGCAGGAATACTTTGGCCAAATTAAACTAATTCTGAAAACTTACTGCTACTAGAAAAACAGACAAGGCCTCCAAATAAATGATTTCACTACAACTGGGGTCAACACTAAGAGAATATACAGCTAAAACACACAAGAATAAGAATAAATATAGTTGTACAGATTACAGAGATATTAAATCAAAATGCAGATAAAAATGAGAATAAACACTTATATTTTCTCAGTATCACATCTGGCAGTAAGTCAAGCTCTCTGCAGCAACCTGAGCAACAGCCATATCTGATTTAAAACACTGGACAGAAAACAAACACGACAGATGCAGGAAAATGTTGGCCGGAATAGACTAGTTCTGAAAACTTACTGCCACTGCGAAAACAGACAAGGCCTCCAGACAAATGATTTCACTACAACTGAGGTCAACACTAATGGAATATATAGCTATAACACACAAGAAGAAGAATAAGTACAGGTGTACAGGTTACATAAATATTTAATCAAAATGCAGAAAACAATGAGAATTAACACTTATATTTTCTCAATATCACAGGTGGCAGTAGGTCAAGCCCTCTGCAGCAGCCTGAGCAAGAGGTATATTTGATTTAAAACACAGGACAGAAACCAAACAATACAGATGCAGGGATACTTTGGCCGGCTTAAACTAGTTCTGAAAACTTACAGCCACTAAGGAAACAGACAAGGCATCCAGACAAAGGATTTCACGACAGCTGAGGTCAACACTAAGAGAATATACAGCTATAACACACAAGAAGAAGAATGACTACAGTTGTACAGATTATAAAGATATTAAATCAAAATGCAGACAAAAAATGAGAATAAACACTTATCTTTTCTCAATATCACAGCTGGCAGTAGGTCAAGCTCTCTGCAGCAGCCTGAGCAACAGGTGTATCTGATTTAAAATGCAGGACAGGAACCAAACAAAACAGATGCAGGAAAACTTTGCTGGGATTAAACTAGTTCTGAAACCTTACTATCACTAAGAAAACAGACAAGGCCTCCAGACAAAGGATTTCACTACAACTGATGCCAAGTCTGAGAGAATATACAGCTATAACACACAATAAGAAGAATAAGTACAGTTGTACAGATTATTGAGATATTAAATAAAATGCAGACAAAAATTGAGAATAAACACTTATCTTTTCTCAATAACACAGTTGGCAGTAGTTCAAGCTCTTTGCAGCAGCCTGACCAACAGGTATATCTGATTTAAAACACAGGACAGAAACCAAACAATACAGTTGCAGGAATACTTTGGCCGGATTAAACTAGTTCTGAAATCTTACTGCCACTAAGATAACAGACAAGGCATCCAGACAAAAGAATTTCACTACAATTGAGGTCAACACTAAACGAATATACCTCTATAACACTCAAGAAGAAGAAGTAGAAGTACAGCTGTACATATTACAGAGATATTACATCAAAATGCAGACAAAAATGAGAATAAACCCCTATCTTTTCTCAATATCACAGTTGGCAGTAGGTCAAGCTCTCTGCTGCAGTTTGAGCAACAGGTATATTTAATTTAAAACTCAGGACAGAAACAAAACATTACAGATGCAGGGATTCCTTGGCCGGACTTAACTAGTTCTGAAAACTTACTGCCACTAAGAAAAAAGACAAGGCCTCCAGACAAAGGATTTCACTATAACTGAGGTCAAGGCTAACATAATATACAGCTCTAACACACAAGAAAAAGAATAATTACAGTTGTACAGATTACAGAGATATTAAATCAAAATGCAGACAAAAAATGAGAATAACCACTTATCTTTTCTTAATATCACAGCTGGCAGTAGGTCAAGCACTCTGCAGCAGCCTGAGCAACAGGTATATCTGATTTAAAATACAGGACAGAAACCAAGCAATACAGATGCAGGAATACTTTGGCTGAATTAAACTAGTTCTGAAAACTTACTGCCACTAATAAAACAGACAAGGCCTCCAGACAAAGGATTTCACTACAACTGAGTTCAACACTAAGAGAATATACAGCTATAACACACAAGAAGAATAAGTGCAGTTGTACAGATTACAGAGATATTAAATAAAAATGCAGACCGAAATGAGAATAAACACTTATCTTTTATTAATATCACAGCTGGCAGTAGGTCAAGCTCTCTGCAGCAGCCTGAGCAACAGGTATATCTGATTTAAAACACAGGACAGAAAAGAAACAATACAGATGTAGGAATACTTTGGCCAAATTAAACTAGTTCTGAAAACTTACTGCCACTAAAAAAAGACAAGGCCTCCAGACAAAGGATTTCACTACAACTGAAGTCAACACTAAGAGACTATACATCTCTAACACTCAAGAATAAGATAAGAACAGTTGTGCAGACTACAGAGATATTAAATCAAAATGCAGACAAAAAATGACAATAAACACTTAACTTTTTTCAATATCACAGCTGTCAGTAGGTCAAGCTCTCTGCAACCGCCAGAGCAACTGGTATATCTGATTAAAAATACAGGATAGAAACCAAACAATACAGATGCAGAAATACTTTGTCCACATTAAACTAGTTCTGAAAACTTACTGCCACTAAGAAAACAGACAAGGCCTCCAGACAAAGGATTTCACTACAACTGAGGTCAACACTAAGAGAATATACAGCTATAACGCAGAAGAAGAAGTGCAGTTGTACAGATTACAGAGATATTAAATCAAAATGCAGTCAAAAAATGAGAACAAACACTTATCTTTTCTCAATATAACAGCTGGCAGTAGGTCAAGCTCTCTGCAGCAGCCTGAGCAACAGGTATATCTGATTTAAAACGCAGGATAGAAACCAAACAATACAGATGCAGGAATACTTTGGCCAGATTAAACTAGTTCAGAAAACTTACTGCTACTAAGAAAACAGACAAGGCCTGCAGACAAAGGATTTCACTACAACTGAGGTCAACACTCAGAGAATATACAGCTATAACACACAAGAAGAATAATAATAAGTACAGTTGTACAGATTACGGAGATATTAAATAAAAATGCAGACAAAAATGAGAATAAACACTTATCTTTTCTCAATATCACAGTTGGCAGTAGGTCAAGCTCTTTGCAGCAGCCTGAGCAACAGGTATATCTGATTTGAAACACAAGACAGAAACCAAACAATACAGTTGCAGGAATGCTTTGGACAAATTAAACTACTTATGAAATCTTACTGCCACTAATAAAACAGACAAGGCCTACAGACAAAGGGTTTCATTGCAACTGATGTCAACACTAAGAGAATATAGACCTATAACACACCAGAAGAATAAGTGCAGTTGTACAGATTACAGAGATATTAAATCAAAATGCAGACAGAAAATGAGAATAAACACTTATCTTTTATTAATATCACAGCTGGCAGTAGGTCAAGCTCTCTGCAACAGTCAGAGCAACGGGTATATCTGATTTAAAACACAGGACAGAAAAGAAGCAATACAGATGCAGGAATACTTTGGCTGGATTAAACTAGTTCTGAAAACTTACTGCCACTATGAAAACACACAAGGCCTGCAGAAAAAGAATTTATCTACAGCTGAGGTCAACACTAAGAGAGTATACAGCTCTAACACACAAGAAAAAGAATAAGTACATTTGTACAGATTACAGAGATATTACACCAAAATGTAGACAAAAATAAAAAAAAAATACCTATCTTTTCTCAAAATCACAGCTGGCAGTAAGTCAAGCTCTCTGCAGCAGTCTGAGCAACAGGTATATCTGATTTAAATTACAGGGCAGAAACCAAACAATACAGATGCAGGAATACTTTGGCAAGGTTTAAACTAGTTCTGAAAACTAACTGCCACTAAGAAAATAGACATGGCCTCCCTACAAATGATTTCACTACAACTGAGGTCAACACTAAGAGAATATACAGCTATAACACATAAACAGAAGAATAAGTACAGTTGTAGAGATTACAGAGATATTAAATCAAAATGCAGACAAAAACTGTAATAAGCACTTATCTTTTCTCAATGTCGCAGCTGTCAGTAGGTCAAGCTCTCTGCAGCAGCCTGAGCTACAGCTATGTTTGATTTAAAACACAGGACAGAAATGAAACAATACAGATGCAGGAATACTTTGGCCAGATTAAACTAGTTCTGAAAACTTACTGCTACTAGGAAAACAGACAAGGCCTCCAGACAAAGGATTTCACTACAACTGAGGTCAACACTAAGAGAATATACAGCTAAAACACACAAGAATAAGAATAAGTACAGTTGTACAGATTACAGAGATATTAAATCAAAATGCAGATAAAAATGAGAATAAACACTTACATTTTCTCAATATCACAGCTGGCAGTAAGTCAAGCTCTCTGCAGCAGTCTGAGCAACAGCCATATCTGATTTAAAACACTGGGCAGAAAACAAACAAGACAGATGCAGGAAAACTTTGGCCGGTTTAGACTAGTTCTGAAAACTTACTGCCACTTAGAAAACAGACAAGGCCTCCAGACATAGGATTTCGCTACAACTGAGGTCAACCCAAAGAGAATATACAGCTATTACACACTAGAAGAAGAATAACTACAGTTGTACAAATTACAGGGATATTAAATCAAAATGCAGATAAAAAATGAGAATAAACATTTATCTTTTCTCAATATCACAGCTGGCAGTAGGTCAAGCTCTCTGCAGCAGCCTGAGCAACAGGTATATTTGATTTAAAGCACAGAACAGAAACCAAACAATACAAATGCAGGGATACATTGGCCGTATTAAACTAGTTCTGAAAACGTACTGCCACTAAAAAAACAGACAAGCCCTCCAGACAAAGGATTTCACTACAACTGATGTCAACACTGAGAGAATATACAGCTATAACAGACAAGAAGAAGAATAAGTGCAGTTGTACAGATTACAGAGATCATCATCTTCTTTTGTCTGTTCCCGTTAGGGGTCGCCACAGCGGATCACCTGTTTCCATTTCTTCCTGTGCTCTGCATCTTGCTCTGTCACACCAACCACCTGCATGTCCTCTCTCACCACATCCATAAACCTTATCTTAGGCCTTCCTCTTTTCCTGTTAGCCGGTAGCTTCATCCTTAGCATCTTTTTCCCAATATACTCCACATCCCTTCTCAGCACATGTCCAAACCAACATAATCTTACCTCTATGGCTTTGTCTCCAAACCTTCCAACCTGGGCTGACCCTCTAATATACTTATTCCTAATCCTGTCCACCCTCGTCACACCCAGTGCAAATCTTAACATCTTTAACTCTGCCACATCCAGCTCAAACTCCTGCCTTTTTGTCAATGCCACTGTCTCCAACCCATATAACATAGCTGGTCTCACTACCCTCTTGTAGACCTTCCCTTTCACTCTTACAGGTACTTGTCTGCCACAATTCACTCCTGACACTCTTCTCCACCCAGTCCATCCTGCCTGTACTCTCTTCTTCACCTCTCTTCCACACTCACCGTTACTCAGAACTATTGATCCCAAGTATTTAAACTTATCCACCTTCTCCACCTCTACTCCTTGCATCCTCAAAATTCCTCTAACCTCCCTCTCATTCACACACATAGAATAAGTGCAGTTGTACAGATTACAGAGATATTATATCAATATGTAGACAAAAAATAAGAAAAAATACCTATCTTTTCTCAAAATCACAGCTGGCAGTAGGTCAAGCTCTCTGCAGCAGCCTGAGTAACAGGTATATCTGATTTAAAATACAGGAAGGAAACCAAACAATACAGATGCAGGAATACTTTGGCCGGACAAAACTAGTTCTGAAAACTAACTGGCACTAAGAAAACAGACATGGCCTCCAGGAAAATGATTTCACTACAACTGAGGTCAACACTAAGAGAATATACAGCTATAACACATAAAAAGAAGAATAAGTACAGCTGTACAGATTACAGAGATACTAAGTCAAAATGCAGACAAAAATTAGAATAAACACTTATCTTTTCTCAATATCACAGCTGGCAGTAGGTCAAGCTCTCTGCAGCAGCCTGATCAACAGGTATATCTGATTTAAAATACAGGAAAGAAACCAAACAATATAGATGCAGGAAACTCTAACATACAAGAAGAAGAATAAGTACAATTATACATATTACAGAGATATTAAATCAAAATGCAGACAAAAATTTAAAATAAACACTTATCTTTTTTCAATATCACAGCTGGGAGTAGGTCAATCTCTATGCAGCAGCCTGAGCAACAGGTATATCTTATTTAAAATACAGGACAGAAACCAAACAATACAGATGCAGGAATACTTTGGCTGGATTAAACTAGTTCTGAAAACTTACTGCTAGTAATAAAACAGACAAGGCCTCCAGACAAAGGATTTCACTACAACTGAGGCCAACACTAAGAGAATATACAGCTATAAAACACAAGAAGAAGAATAATTACAGTTTTACAGACAATAAATATATTAAATCAAAATGCAGACAAAAAATGAGAACAAACACTTATCTTTTCTCAATATCATAGCTGGCAGTAGATCAAGTTCTCTGCAGCAGACTGAGCAACAGGTATATTTGATTTAAAACACAGGACAGAAACCAAACAATAGAGATGCTGGGATACTTTGGCCAAATTAAACTAGTTCTGAAAACTTACTGCCACTAAGAAAACAGACAAGGCCACCAGACAAAAGATTTCACTGCAACTGAGGACAACACTAAGAGAATATACAGCTCTAGCACACAAGAAGAAGAATGAGTACAGTTATACAGATTAAAGAGATATTAAATCAAAATGCAGACAAAATGAAAAATAACACTTATATCACAGCTGGCAGTAGGTCAAGCTCTATGCAGCAGCCTGAGCAAAAGGAATGCCTGATTTAAAATACAGGACAAAAAGCAAACAATACCCATGCAGGAATACTTTGGCCAGATTAAACTACTTTTGAAAACCTACTGCCACTAATAAAACAGACGCCTACAAAAAAAGGGTTTCACTACAACTGAGGTCAACAGTAAGAGGATATACAGCTATAACACACCAGAAGAATAAGTGCAATTATACAGATTACAGAGATATTAAATAAAAATGCAGACAAAAATTTAAAATAAACATTTATCTTTTCTCAATATCACAGCTGGCAGTATGTCAAGCTCTCTGCAGCAGCCTGAGCAACAGGTATATCTGATGTAAAATACAGGACAGAAAAGAAACAATACAGATGCAGGAATACTTTGGCTGGATTAAACTAGTTCTGAAAACTTACTGATACTAATGAAACAGACAAGGCCTCCAGACAAAGGATTTCAATACAAATGAGGTCAACTCTGAGAGATTATACAGCTATAATACACAAGAAGAAGAATAAGTACAGTTGTACAGATTACAGAGATATTAAATCAAAATGCAGACAAAAAATGAGAACAAACACTTATCTTTTCTCAGTATCACAGCTAGCAGTAGGTAAAGCTCTCTGCAGCTGCCTGAGCAACAGGTATATCTGATTTAAAGTACAGGACAGAAACCAAACAATACAGATGCAGGAATACTTTGGTTGGAATAAACTAGTTTTGAAAACTTATTGCCACTAAGAAAACAGACAAGGCCTCCAGACAAAGGATTTCACTACAACTGAGGTCAACACTAAGAGAATATATAGCTATAACACACAAGGAGAAGAATAAGTACAGTTGTACAGATTACAGGGATAATAAATCAAAATGCACACAAAAAATGAGAATAAACACTTATTTTTTCTTAATTTCACAGCTGGCAGTAGGTCAAGCTCTCTGCAGCAGCCTGAGCAACAGGTATATCTGTTTTAAAACACAGGACAGAAACCAAACAATACAGATGCAGAAATACCTTGGCCGGATTAAACTTGTTCTGTAAACTTACCGCCACTAAGAAAACAGACAAGGCCTCCAGACAAATAATTGCACTGCAACTGAGTCAACACTAAGCGAATATATAGCTATAACACACAAGAAAAAGAATGAGTACAGTTGTACAGGTAACATAAATATTTAATCAAAATGCAGAAAAAATGAGAATTAACACTTATATTTTCTCAATATCACAGCTGGTAGTAGGTCAAGCTCTCTCCAGCAGCCTCAGCAGCAGGTATATCTGATTTAAAAGACAGGACAGAAAACAAAAATACAGATGCAGGAATACTTTGGCCAGATTAAACTACTTCTGAAAACTTACTACCACTAAGAAAACAGACAAGGCCACCAGACAAAGGATTTCACTGCAACTGAGGCCAACACTAAGAGAATATGCAGCTATAACACACAAGAAGAAGAATAACTATAGTTGTACAAACAACAAATATATTAAATCAAAACGTAGACAAAAAAATGAGAATAAACACTTATCTTTTCTAAATCTCACAGCTGGCAGTAGGTCAAGCTCTCTGCAGCAGCCTGAGCAACAGGTATATTTGATTTAAAACACAGGACAGAAACCAAACAATACAGATGCAGGAATACTTTGGATGGATTAAACTAGTTTTGAAAACTTACTGCCACTAAGAAATTAGACAAGGCCTCCAGACAAATGATTTCACTACAACTGAGATCAACACTAAGAGAATATACAGCTATAACACACAAGAAGAAGAATAATTACAGTTCTACATATTACATAGATATTTAATTAAAATGCAGAAAAAATTAGAGCTAACACTTATCTCCTCTCAACATCACAGCTGGCAGTAGGTCAAGCTCTCTCCAGCAGCCTCAACAACAGGTATTTCTGATTTAAAACACAGGACAAAAAACAAAAATACAGATGCAGGAATACTTTGGTTGGATTAAACTAGTTCTGAAAACTTGTAGATCCAATGAACAAAGTCCAGATATATTATAAACGTTTATTCAAACAGGTTAGCGCTTTCACCAATAATGGCTTCCTCAGACCTATACATTCTACAGATCTCGTCTTTGCTTAAATAGCGCTCATGGCGGGAATTCTGTAGATAATTTCGGAGAGGGAAAACATTTGTATAAATATAGGCACATCTATAAATAGAGATGTACATATATATCTATTGTGCATATATATTTTTTATATGTTTTAAAATATGTGTTTTCAGATGAGTTTTTAAATTATTTGCATGATTATTTGATTTTAATTATTGCATATTTGAAATTAAATTTGCTTGCACTTTAAGAATTTTTGAATTCCCGCCATGAGCGCTATTTAAGCAAAGACGAGATCTGTAGAATGTATAGGTCTGAGGAAGCCATTATTGGTGAAAGCGCTAACCTGTTTGAATAAACGTTTATAATATATCTGGACTTTGTTCATTGGATCTACACGCTTTTATACGAGAGGTCTGTTTGCTGTATGCCTTATATTGGGAGCGTTGGTCTATGGTTTGCTGCTGTTGTTTTGTTTTGTTTTACCATTTGGATTAATTTATCGCAAAGCAGCATCTGCCTCAACGGAGCACTTATTGGATTGTTTACTGCTAGTTCTGAAAACTTACTGCCTCTAAGAAAACAGACAAGCCTCCAGACAAAGGACTTCACTACAACTGAGGTCAACACTAAGATAATATATAGCTATAACACAAAAGGAGAAGAATAAGTACAGTTGTACAGATTACAGGGATAATAAATCAAAATGCACACAAAAAATGAGAATAAACACTTATCTTTTCTTAATTTCACAGCTGGCAGTAGGTCAAGCTCTCTGAAGCAGCCTGAGCAACAGGTATATCTGATTTAAAACACAGGACAGAAAAGAAACAATACAGATGCAGGAATACTTTGGCTGGATTAAACTAGTTCTGAAAACTTACTGCTACTAAGAAAACAGACAAGGCCTACAGACAAAGAATTTCACTACAACTGAGGTCAACACTAAGAGAATATACAGCTCTAACACACAAGAAGAAGAACAAGTATAGTTGTACAGATTACAGAGATATTATATCAAAATGTAGACAAAAAATAAGAAAAAATACATATCTTTTTTCAAAATCACAGCTGGCAGTAGGTCAAGCTCTCTGCAGCAGCCTGAACAACAGGTATATCTGATTTAAAATACAGGACAGAAACCAAACAATACAGATGCAGGAATACTTTGGCCGGATTAAACTAGTTCTGAAAACTAACTGGCACTAAGAAAACAGACATGGCCTCCAGACAAATGATTTCACTACAACTGAGGTCAACACTAAGAGAATATACAGCTATAACACATAAAAAGAAGAATAAGTACAGTTGTACAGATTACAGAGATATTAAATCAAAATGCAGACAGAAATTAGAATAAACACTTATTTTGTATTAATATCACAGCTGGCAGTAGGTCAAGCTCTCTGCAGCAGCCTGAGCAACAGGTATATTTGATTTAAAACACAAGACAGAAAAGAAACAATACAGATGCAGGAATACTTTGGCCAGATTAAACTAGTTCTGAAAACGTATTGCCACTAAGAAAACAGACAAGGCCTCCAGACAAAGGATTTCACTACAACTGAGGCCAACACTAAGATTAAGAGAATATACTGCTATAACACACAAGAAGAAGAATAACTGCAGTTGTACAGACAACAAATATATTAAATCAAAATACAGACAAAAAAATAGAATAAACACTTATCTTTTCTAAATATCACAGCTGACAGTAGGTCAAGCTCTCTGCAGCAGCCTAAGCAACAGGTATATTTGATTTAAAACACATGACAGAAACCAAACAATAGAGATGCTGGGATACTTTGGCCGCATTAAACTAGTTCTTAAGACTTAATGCCACTAAGAAAACAGACAAGGCTTGCAGACAAAGGATTTCACTACAACTGAGGTCAACACTAAGAGAATAAAAAGCTATAACACACAAGAAGAAGAATAACTACAGTTGTACAGATAACAAATATATTAAATTAAAATGCAGACAAAAAATGAGAATAAACACTTATATTTTCTTAATATCACAGCTGGCAGAAGGTCAAGCTCTCTGCAGCAGCCTTGAGCAAATGTATTATTGATTTAAAACACAGGACAGAAACCAAACAATAATAATGCAGGAATACTTTGGTCAGATTAAACTATTTCTGAAAACTTACTGCCACTAAGAAAACAGACAAGGCCTCCAGAAAAATGATTTCACTAAAACTGAGGTCAACACTAAGACAATATACAGCTCTAACACACAAGAAGAAGAATAAGTACAGTTGTACAGATTACAGAGATATTAAATCAAAATGCACAGAAAAATGAGAATAAACACTTTTCTTTTCTCAGTATCACAGCTGGCAGTAGGTGAAACTCTCTACAGCAGCCTAAGCAACAGGTTTATCTGATTTAAAACACAGGACAGAAACCAAACAATACAGATGCAGGAATACTTTGGCCAGATTAAACTAGTTCTGAAAACTTACTGCCACTAAGAAAACAGACAAGGCCTCCAGAAAAATGATTTCACTAAAACTGAGGTCAACACTAAGACAGTATACAGCTCTAACACACAAGAAGAAGAATAAGTACAGTTGTACAGATTACAGAAATACTAAATCAAAATGCAGACAAAAATGAGAATAAACACTTATCTTTTCTCAATATCACAGCTGGCAGTAGGTCAAGCTCTCTGCAGCAGCCTGAGCAACAGGTATATCTGATTTAAAACACAGGACAGAAACTAAACAATACAATCGGAGGAATACTTTGGCCGGTTTAAACTAGTTCTCAAATCTTACTGCCACTAAGAAAACAGACAAGGCATCCAGACAAAAGAATTTCACTACAACTGAGGTCAACACTTTGAGAATATACTGCTATAAGACACAAGAAGAAGCATAAGTACAGTTGTACAGATTACAGAGATATTAAATCAAAATGCAGACAAAAATGAAAATAAACCCTTATCTTTTCTCAATATCACAGCTGGCAGTAGGTCAAGCTCTCTGTTGTAGCCTGAGCAACAGGTATATTTAATTTAAAACACAGGACAGCAAAAAAGCAATACAGATGCAGGGATGCCTTGGCCAGATTAAATTAGTTCTGAAAACTTCCTGCCACTAAGAAAACAGACAAGGCCTCCAGACAAAGGATTTCATTACAACTGAGGTCAACACTAAGGGAATATTCAGCTCTAACACACAAGAAGAAAAATAAGTACAGTTGTTCGGATTACAGAGATATTACATCAAAATGTAGAAAAAATTAGAATAAACACCTATCTTTTCTCAATATCCCAGCTGGCAGAAGGTCAAGCTGTCTGAAGCAGCCTGAGCAACAGGTATATCTGATTTAAAATACAGGACATAAACCAAACAATATAGATGGAGGAATACTTTGGCCGGATTAAAATAGGTCTGAAAACTAACTGCCAATAAGAAAACAGACATGGCCTCCAGACAAAGGATTTCACTGCAACGGAGGTCAACACTAAGAGAATATACAGCTACAACACACAAGTAGAAAAATAAGTACAATTGTACAGAATAGAGAGATATTAAATCAAAGTGCAGGTGAAAAATGAGAATAAACACTTATCTTTTCTCAGTATCACAGTTGGCAGTAGGTCAAGCTCTCTAAAGCAGCCTGAGCAACATGTATATCTGATTTAACACACAGGACAGAAACCAAACAATACAGATGTAGGAATACTTTGGCCAGATTAAACTAGTTCTGTAAACTTACTGCCACTAAGAAAACAGAGAAGGCCTACAGACAAAGTATTTCACTACAACTAATGTCAACACTAAGAGAATATACAGCTGTAACACACAAGAAGAAGAATAAGTACAGCTGTACAGATTACAGAGATATTAAATCAAAATGCAGACAAGAAACGAGAATAAACGGTACTTACGTATTATCACAACTGGATTTTCGCGGTTGTGAAAATAGCATACTTCAACTGAAGTGAAGCCATGCAACACTGTAGAGTGTTATTGAAAGTCCTTACTGCTGATGGAAAAGTGTGGGTTACCTTCAGGAAGAGCTGAAAGTTTATAAATCCTCTTCCTGATTTACGTGCTGTACAGATGCACGCTTTAATTGTCAGGGCTGGCATAGTACGAGCTGAATTCTGCAGGACTGCAAAACAGGTGTAACAGCAAGTTTAACAAAGTGCCCCTATTATATTGTGCCAGTTACATTTAACAACTGTGATGTATTACTAAATAAACGCAGACCACAAGGTATGCCAGACTTCAGAAAAAGTAACGGTTCTGACTCATGGACGACTACTGCTGTCAGTAAGTAACAGCAAAAAAAAAAAAAAGCCTGGTAAATACTAACTCCAGGAAACAACAGAAGGTCATTGTAACATCTTTCATCCTTTGGGCTCTGCATTTTGCTATTAATAAATCAGGTTTGTGAAATTTTAGCCACATAATATTGGGACGGATTTTAACACTGGCTCTTACACCCTTTTTTACAACCTGGAGCAATCTGTACTTACACGTTCCATTTCTCAGTACGATAGCAGCCGTGACTTTTCAAGCGTGCGTCTGTAATGCACACAAATCAGGCAGAGGATTTTATAAATTGTTTGTCCTGAAGGTAATCCAAGCTTTCTCGTCAGTAATAAGGACTTTGAAGAACATGTTACACTGTTTCATGCCCTCGCTTCACTTGAATTTTCCGAATTTCGCAACCGTGAAAATCTGGTTGCGATAATACGTAAGTACCGAATAAACACTTATCTTTTCTCAATATCACAGCTGGCAGTAGGTCAAGCTTTTTGCAGCATCCTGAGCAGCAGGTATATCTGATTAAAAACACAGAACTGAAACCAAACAATACAGATGCAGAAATACGTTGGCCGGATTGAACTAGTTCTGAAAACTTACTGCCACTAAGAAAACAGACAAGGCCTCCAGACAAAGGATTTCACTACAACTGAGGTCAACACTAAGAGAATATACAGCTATAACACACAAGAAGAAGAATAAGTACAGTTCTGCAGACTGCATACATATTAAATCAAATGCAGACAAAAAATGAGAATAAACACTTATCTTTTCTCAATATCACAGCTGGCAGTAGGTCAAGCTCTCTGCAGCAGCCTGAGCAACAGGTATATCTGATTTAAAATGCAGGACAGAAACCAAACAATACAGATGCAGGAATACTTTGGCCATATTAAACTAGTTCTGAAATCTTACTGCCACTAAGAAAACAGACAGCCTCCAGACAAAGGATTTCACTACAGCTGTAGTCAACCAAAGTGAAGCACCAGCTTGCTGCATAGCTACTCTACAGTCCTCTGCTATCATGGCTTTTTGTGGCACTTTAATTATTTTTTGGAGCCAGACTTCTAAAAGAGAAGTAGGAGTCTCTGAGTTTTGGCAAAATTCCCATACCGCAGTGGTACGTGCTTTGTGAGTCAATAATTTCTCCTTTTATTAATACTTTTCCCATCTCACTACTACTAAATGAGAAAGCTTTGTGGTTTGGAGTAGAGCTTTGCTTTTTTTTCTGTCTTCCTTAATTTAACAGCAGTCACAATAGTTTGGCATACTCTCAGGACAGGGCCTTGGTTGGTGATGAGATGGTAGTGGTGCAGGGAATTCTAAAAAAGAAATATAAATAAATTCTCACACACACACACACACACACACACACACACACACACACACACACACACACACACACACACCTTTGCCTTGGAATTAGACATGATCAAACTGCATTAATATGTTGTCACTTCCAAATTGTTCTTCCTTTTTGATGAACTTAAGTATGCATTCAATATTTATATATTGGACAAAGCATATAGTCTGAGAAGAGCAGGTGTATATAATATCTATACAAACAATAGACAAAACAAGCATAAATGTATGTATAAGCTTACAGTGAGTGTGTGTGTAAGCACTTGTTTTCATTTTTCTTTACATTTATATTTGCATGTAAAAGGGACCATATTGTAATGAAGCTGAACTGTTTTTTATTTATTTATTTTTGTTTGCAACAGTGAAAAACTCTTTGGGACAACTTATATATAGTCAACTTCTTAAAAATACAACTGACCAGAATGCAGCACTCATTTTGCATTCTGAGCTGAGATGCCATTGCACTTCGTTTCAATTTACAATGCAGTAACCTCTCAGTTAACTGGCACCCATGGGAACTGGTAGATGCCAGATAACTGTAGTTTCTGGTTGCTTGAGAGTTACAATTAAAAATAGGCCTGACTAATACTGCACCCTATATTATTTGTTTGGTTTGACTTGTTCTCAGGTTAGGGAGAGAGGGAATTTTCTCCTATCTTCCTTTTTAAAACTCTAAAACTCTAAAAACGTAAGGTATGTTTCTGCGGGGAGAAAACAGAAAGTGCAACACATGAAAATTGTACTGTATTTCTTCGATTTTTTTTTTTGCCAGTTGCTTGAGTTCCGGTTAACTGAGAGTTTACTGTATTACTAAACTCTGTACTTTATAATTTGCCCAATACTGTGAGAAATGTTACATAAAGTTTAAATAATACATTCAGCAGTTTTGCTGATTGTAAACAAAGATGACTAATGAACTTTCAAATAATTTGGTTTTATAGTACCAGCTTTGAGTTAAGTTGCTGTTTGCCGACCATGAGTAGTTTGTCATTCTGTAAGAAGTTTCCAGGCCTTGGACTCTTGGAGACTTGGTAGGAGATTTCATTAAAAAAAAAAAAAAAAAAAAAAAAAACTTGAGTTGTTTACAGAAGCAGCCCACCCATGACTTGTGGCACTGCAGCAGCCAACCAACTAGGACATCATGTCAACGCAGTGATGAACCCAGGCCCCGAGAAGACTACTGTAGTTCTGATAGTCATGACTGAATCTGCTTCCTGCCCTGGACTGTTTGTATTATAGCAGCAGCAAGTCTGTATGAAATAAGAGCTGCGGGTAGTGTTACATAGCCTTGTGCAAGTTAAGTTTTAAGTTCTGCGGTGTGCAGTCAGAGTAGAGGTTGAAGGACAGATGTGATGGACACTGTCAGACACTAGACACCAACCCACGAGTGTCCATAAGATGAGGAAGTTTACTTTCTCTGACTCAACCTCAAGGTAAGTAAAAAAGAAGACGAACCAAGGAGCTGGGGGTCTGGGAACAAGAATCCTTGGAGAAAGTGAAAAATCACTGTGTTCATGTCCCTTCATCCTGAACATACATCTGAACTGTTCAGATTGTCGCAGAATGTCCAGATTTTTGCCTCATATTTTAGCCTGTTTTTCATAAAATTGTGGTTTTCTGGCAAATCATTGGTAAGTCAATACAGATTAAGGTCAGAAAATAATGACAGACATTTGAGTTTCAGACTCTGTACTCTTCAGAAAGTTCATGCTAACATAAAACCTGCTCTTCTATCAACTTTTTAAGTAGTATTTAAAAGTTTTCCATATATTTGGGCTTTTGCCCCCCCTTATTTATGTTTTTTTCAAGATTTCTTGCTGTAAGATGCTGAGAGGTATGATCCTGATCCACATATTGACTACCAAGTCTTCCTTATAATGAAGACATTTGGCCTCAGATAAATTAAACCAGCTGCTGTGCCAATGGACTAACAGTGATGTTTTTTACAACAGTAACTGTTTAATTTGAAGAAGAAGGCTGGGGAAAAGTTTAAGAAGTGTTGAAGGATGTGTTTGTCTGAATGCAGGGTCATTGTAAGGAAGCCAGATTACAAATATTTGACAAAATCCTTTGCAGATGTATGCATTTGTTTGGGTGGAGGGTTGTGCATTCTTTGCATTGTGTACAGGCCTATAACACATATTGTGTTTACATAAATATTCTGTTTCACAGTGCAGAATAGCAAAACAAGAATTGCAGATCGGCAAGCAGACTATATGGAGAAAGTCCAGGTTTTACTGCTAATGTCAGACATTGTTCTTTCTCACCATATTGATTTTTTCGCAGGCTTTTTTGTTCAGAGACCACTTGCCCCACTGCATTAATGATGGTGGCAGTTAATTTTATTTTTATAAAAGAAAATTGCATTTTAGTTTTATACAAGTTCAAAGTTTGATACAAGCTCAGATGTTAATATAAATAAAATACTATTGCTCTGGTTATATTTTGTTTTTAATATTTTGTCTGTTCTTCAGTATGCGTTTCAATGTTGGTACCCCACAATTCCAGTGGAGTGAGTGGGTTTACATTATTATGTATGCAAATTTTATGTTAACCACCACCCAGATTTTTGTCCAGGTATACCTACTTTTCATGGGCCTTTGTCCAGATTTTTGATGTTTCCAGGTTGAAAGGTACATACTCAGTACAGTGATTTGCAGCACTTAATAAGTCCTCCAAGTCCTTTCCCTGCTAGTCTATAAGCACTTGTTTTACTTGATTTTTTTACAGGGGCTTGCAAACCCTGTACAAAAGCAGCTGCAATAGCTGGCTTAGATTGTTCTTTTGGGTCTGGTATTCCTGAATGTCTAGCAAACACTGCTTTGAGACAACTCAAATAATCTACAGGGGCTTTCCCTTTATTTTGCTTACATGCCTGTATCTTAGACCAACCAGTCCTAACTTGACAGACTTCAATGATGTTATCTAACAAACCTATCCTTTTATGTATTAGTGCATTTCCTTTGAGAATAAAATCTGTTATTTTAGCCTTTTTCAAATAATTGTTTTCTAATTTTATCTGAAGAAACTACCCAAAGCAGATGGTTTAAATGTTTTAAAGTAGGGTTGTAACATTCTATCGCAGTTTTGAATATTCTTCCTTAAACTTTAAAGGATCTTCTCTAATATTTGGAAAATTTTTAGATATGGTATGCAAATTATCAGGGGCCCAAGGGCAGTGAACAAGCTCTCTATTATTAGCCCCCAAAATTTCTCTAAGAAGTGCCAAAAGATCCTTTCCAGAGGCAGTAGCCTTTTGTCTTACCCTATCATGTGAGTGCTTGTGATGAACCACAGGAATGTCAAATACTAGTGCTTCTATTGGACAGGTAGAAGCTTGTTGAAAATGGGAAGAAGACAAAGAAGAAGAAGAAGAAGAAACCCCCTTGACTGCAGATGCCCGTTCTGAAGATGAGGGTTGAACAGGGGAACAAGGTTGAGATGTAAAAGTATCACTCTGACCTGGTGTCCAGTGGACAGTTGTCTGAAATGCAGGGGCCCGAGAAACAGCAGAATCTTGTACACCAATACCAGTACATATGGTGGTGGGGTGCAGTAGCTACTGGAGGATTATCATGCTCTTCAGAAGTCTCTCCTTTTTGGCCATCTCTAGTTTCTTTCAAACCTGCCAAGACAGGATAAAGGGATCCCTTTTTACTGGTCTGCACAGCCTTCTTGACCTGCTTTACCTGTTGTAGCAATGTTTTATTAGCATCCTGTAATCCCCTTAATGCTGACTCCTTTTCCCTTTAAACAGCTTCAGTATACCAAGAATAAAATACTGCCATTTGTTCCCCACATACTTTGGTTTTCTTTTTTTCCAAAATACCTTTCAATTTTACTAATTTATCCTCATCTTACATTCCATTTAATGGAAATACTTCACCAGGGCAATTTTTAGTTAGCTGAAGCCACTCATTCAAATACTTACAACTTTTTTTCCATAATTGTGATACATGAAATATGTAGGTGTTCCATTTACAAGGATTTGATCCTGCTTGTTTAACTTTGTTCCTATTTTCCCTATTAAGACTTACATTATAGATCCTGGATTCTGGTAATTCAGAAAAAATGACTACATCAATTCACACACCATTCAGGGAAGGAGGGAATCTGGATTCTGTCTTTGTGCAACCTTTTCTCACAGCACCCACTTGCTTTTGTCCTGTCACAAGCTCAAAATTTACAACTCCAGCATTGTGATCAGGATAAAGGGGTGGATAGGTGCTGTGTCCAGAACTGACCACTCTTTCAGACCCTCAGAGGGTACTTTCTCACAGTCACCCCTAAGTCCCAACATGCTATAGGCTCATGAACTTAATTTATCAACACACACACCTATGTCCCAACATGCTATAGGCTTGTGAACTTGATTTAACTTTATTTTTTTCTCTTTCTCTCTTTTCATTCATACATTAAACAACGCAAAACATCTCTCATGACTTTTACCTTTTAGTATTGAGGGTACTGCCATCAACACAAGATATTTCCTTGTGTTAATTTTGCCTTTTTTGTTGTATGCACATACACATTAATAAACTTTTTCTTATTTGCTGTGGGGCCCTCCTACTATTACTTTACAAATACCTAGCAAGCAAACTCAGTCATTCAAAAAAAGAACAGTTATTTACTCATTCCATTCTTTTAACTATAGTTATCTAAGAGAGAAAAAAAAAATTCCACAAATTAATTTCCCCATTTTGTCTAGCAGCAGTTTGCATAGCCTGAATATTTAGTTATCTGAATCTTTGACTATCTCATACAAAACTGAGTGGAATTCACAGAAGCACTTTCTGTGCTGGGCCCTTGTAATTTATTCCACACTGCCCAGCAACAATACCAATGTTCAGAACCTGAGCATACCTCTCAACCATCCAGATTTTTATAGAATGTCCAGATTTGTGGCTCATATTTTTGGTCTGTTCCTCAAAACATTTTCAGCTTTCTGGCAAATTACTGGGATGATCTGAGGACTGAAGTCAGTAAATAATGGCATACATTTGAATTTCAGACTTCAAATCCTTCAGAAAATGTATATTAAAACAAACCCTGTTACTCTAACTACTTTCTAAGTTTATATGAGCAATATTTAAAATATGTCCCTCTTTTTGGGCCTTTGTTCCCCCATTTTATCAGGCATTGTCCAGATTTCTCGCACTAAGAGGTTGAGAGGTATGAACCTGAGTCTTAAGGCACCAGCATGTTAAAGCTCACAAATAAATAACAAAGAGTTTTATCTTTTAGTCTTGAGTCAAAAATAATGCTTCAAGATGTGCAAAGAACTGGTTTACTGCATAAACAATGCTGGGAGACTGCCTGTTTAAATTTCCAGATTTGTCACAAAGAACAAAGGAAAAAACACTACATATGTATGTTTTCTTATCAATTTCATGCATGCAGAACTTTGACATTACATTACTTTCAATGAATCAATGTATTTAAAAATGTCTTCATCCCTCATGATTTACTCTTAGAGCTTCACACAAACACTTCACAAATATGCATTTTCAAACATAAATGACCTGGTCTAAAATGTATTTCTTTCAACCTTGTAACATTCAGTACCAATAAACACTATTTTACAGACATCCTTGGAACGACTCATCCCCCTGCCTGAGAAGGCCATAGCATACTATTAATTAATCTGGTTTTCACAGATGCTTGGGACATTCAAGCATAACATAACATCCCTTAACTCCTTCAGCACTTACTTTGCCTTCAATTATTTGTCAGTATGCTATAATTGCTTAGTGAGAGAATACAGTTGTAAGGCACCTGAAATACAAGGCTACTACTTATACAGAAAATATACCTTGCATAATCATAGATCTGTATTTCAAATTTTCTTTGGCATAAACATATCATACACATTTTATTTAACTTATTTGTGAAGAAACTGTAAGTTAATATGGACGTAGTAAAAATAATCATGACATATAGTATTTTTTCATAACAGCATTAAGCAATCAAGCAATATACATCAGAACATACTTGCAACATCTTGAAGACCACACACACACACACACACACACACACACACACACACACACACACACACACACACACACACACGCACATGCACACACACACACACACACACACACACACACATGCACATGCACACATGCACACACACACACACACACACACACACACACACACACACACACACACACACACACACACACACAGATACACACACACAGACACACACACACATACTTTTTTTTTAGTTTTTAGATTTCCTTTTTTTATTTTGCAACAATTATAGACACTTGCATGACTGCACCTTCAATTTTCTGGAGGTGAAGTGAATAAACAAATTCATAAATAATGGCCTAAAAATGTATTTCAGCTTGACAATGTCGGACCCAGACAGTGCGACTCCACTCATCCTTCTTAACTTCTTATCTCAAGAATCAGAATCAAGGATCAAGAAACAAAGTCAGGAATAGCTTTTAAATAATTCTCTTACATAGTTAGAATGTTGGAAGAATAACACACTTTGCATTATCATGCATTTCCTGAATAATACAAAATCTGGAACTCACATGCCTGTCATTATTTCATGAATTCAGTCTGCAATAACTTGGCAGAAGTCAACAAATTTTACAAAGAACAGACCAAAAGTCTGCCCAGTTTCCTTGCTCAGGAATTCTGGACAAAGACAAAAAGAATGGGGTACAAAAAGCAACACATTTTAAACAGTTTCTGAGTTTGTTAACTAGGTAACCACAATGGACAGTGTCCCTTACCAGGGATGATGTATATAGCAAAAAGATTACCTCAAATGATAAAGCATTTATTTACAATTGGACAAGCTATAACACGTTTGCATGTGTATTATTTGAAGAACAGCAAACTAAAATAATGCTCAGCACCATTTATAGTAATGCGTTGAAATAAAATAATTTATACATATCTCCCTCCTGGTTTCTGATATATGGTTATAAATGCACTCCTTTAGTTTATGAATTGTTTCTTTCTACAAAATATGCTTCACATTGTTGAAGTTAATTGTTCTTCCTGTTCCAGCTTACAGTTTGGGGTGATTGACTGGCTTCAAAATGCATTAGATCAGTGAACAGGAAAACAAGAAAAATGCTTCATGCTTATCAAATGATACATAACAAATAGCTTATACAAAGGTTATATATTCCTCATTCTGAAAGAAGTATGGGCCTCCCAAAATTGATTAGATGTATAGATCTGCATTGGTAGAACTGCATACATATCTGCTGACCTCACCATATCCAAACATAGTGAAAGTTTCAAAACATGAGGAGAACTGCTCAGTTTAACAGAAGCATATCTGTGTCAAGCAGAGACAGAAGTAGACAAAAATCTGGCAGCAACTAAATGTGCCAAAATCAATCGTAAGAATATAAGGAAAAGGATAAGATGAGAAAGCAAGAAATGTGAAAAAGGCATGAATATAGTTGCAAGTACAGAAAACTCCTGAAAAAACTCATGTTGATCTGGACCTAATGCAGGAATAGCTAAGGAGAGATGAATTTGAACCAAAAGATGAAAGGTTAATATTGACAGCCCGGCATAGTGGACTACATATGCGCTGGTTTACAAAGTCCATTGAACATGTGGGAAAAACAGACAAATGCAGGTTCTTAAAACAGAAACAGTTGCACATCTTGTTGTTGCATGTGATACACTAATGGCAGAGGGCCTGTATACTGAAAGGCATAATAATGTGGCAAGACTGTTGCTTTGAGGATTATGCAAACATTACAATACTGGAGTAGTTCAGTAGCATTGGAAACATGAACCACAAAGCATTGTACAGAATGATAACGTTTATATCACATGGGATCACCCATTAACAACAATTCAAAAAATAGATGCAAAAAAAAAGCAAATATAGTAGTCCATGAAAAGAAGACAAAAGTAGCACTGATCATTGAAATTACTACATCCAGTGATTACAGTGCTTTACATACAGAGAGGCACCAAGCCATAGATAGCAGAATCTGCAGGCAGAAAAGAGGGAAATGTGGAAATAGGATACCTAGATAGTTCCAATAGCAGTAGGAGCAATGAATTTCATAAAAAAGTTTAGATATGCTACTGATACATATAACTCAGTTTGAATTGCAGAAGGAGTCAATTCTGTGCACATTGCAGGTGCTGCAAAGGTAACTTTTAGCTAACATCAAAGACTGAAACAATACTAATTTCACTAACTTTAATGATACTTTGACTTAGGAATGGGGTCCATTCCCCTTATGGTATCAGAAACCCAAAAGACTTGGAGAAGAAAACTGACATAATACACTGTAAACTATATTTTTTGTGTTACAATTCACATACTTTACTAGGTAGTATAATCTTTTAGTATGTGGAAATAAAAACTCATTTTCAGTATAAATCTGTTTACAAAACATAAAATCACCACATCAGCATGTTCTTGTCTTCTGTCCATAGGCAATATTTGATTTATAAATTTGTTGTTCTTAGCCCTTTTATAGCCAAAGGTTGGTGTACAACCCAAAATATGTTTTTTCTTTGAACTTATTAAACCATCTGATATATACCAATGTTTCTGTATAATGTTTTGTATATGACAAGTATGACGATTATATGCAAGAGTATGTCTTAGCTTACCAGCGTTGCATCCTCTTTCTGAGATAGACTAGTTCCTATTAATGTTTGAAAAAGCAGGTCAGGATGTTTCATGACATTTAGCAATGATATTATTTTCATTAAAAACTTTTATTAATAACTAATAATAATTAGGGTCTGCGGTGGTGCAGCAGTTAGCATTGTCACCTCACAGCAAGAGGCTCTCCAGTTCAATTCTCGGCTGGAGTTCCTTCTGTGTGGACTCTGCATGTCCTCCCCACAGCCGGGTGACATTTAAAGACATGCAGGTAGGTGTGTGCGTGAATGGGTGTGCCTTCTTTGAAGGTTGGGCATTGGGCTGACACTTCGACACCGTAAAAACCTACTGCCAATCAGAAGTGGACTGGAGTTCCGCTGTGGTGACCCCTAATCGAGAAAAGCCAAAAGACATTACTATTAATAACTAATAATAATTCTTATTCTAATTAGGGCCTTGGCCTGCCATCCAATCAGGTGTCCTGAATATTAGCCAGTCTGTGGCTCTTATTCTAATTAAGGACTTGACCTCTTCTCCAACCAGCATACCTAACTATAAGTCTATCACAAATAATAGCCTTACCCTCAATCATAAGGGCTGTTTTCCATCACACTACCTTGTTTATGGTTATCTAAACAGCACTGATTACTTTGAATAAGCCGGACTACTTAAGGCTCAAAAAAGTATTGCTTCATGTTTTCATTGCTTGTTTTTGAGAATGTGTACATTCTGCTCTGGTTAGCTGTCTGCCTGGAAAATACTTACAGGAATACAACAGTGGAATACTTTAAACAAAGAGGCTTTTTCTTTTGTTCCAGGGTAGAACCAGCCACTCCAATGGGTGTGGAGAATGTTCTCCACTATAAGTAGCCTATATTTTCTATTTTTCAGAAGTGAGTATAATGCATCCCTCTCATTAATTTTTGAATTATAATAATTTCTTCTGTCATTATTACAAATTACATATATCATTTTCAAAGCTTGTTAAAAGTCAGTTACTATAGCATTACTGTGTATTTAAGTGGTGGAGTGATGCAGGGTTTGTCTGATGAAGTTCTGTTTCAGAATAAAAGCACTTATCATTACCTCATTAAATTGTTTTTGTGTTATTTTTTGGTTGTTTTGTTCTATACTATAGCATTACTATTGGGAATAATTGTAGTAAGTTTTCTGAAAGGATAAATCACATTTCCTTCAGTATGTTGAAAAATCAGTTTTAAATTCAGTAATCTTGTGAATAAGTGCAAATGCATTAAATGTGAGCAGTAAACCTGTTTTAAAGTTGAAGATATTCAGAATTTAGAAGTTACTTATGTATATATAAAAAATTGCTATATGTTTTTAAGGATCTATCTGAGAAAAAACGGAAGACCAACAATGGAAATAAGCAACAGTTTGAAATCCCGATGCTGAAAACACCAACATGAAAAATGAGTGCGACTGTGTAAGTATGCGATAGTGACAGACTGTAGGGTTAGGGTGCGGGTAAGGTAAGTGTGCGATATTGACAGACTTCAGGGTTAGGGTGCGGGTAAGGTAAGTATGCAATAGTGAAAGACTTTAGGGTTGGGGTGCAGGTAAAGTAAGTGTGCGATAGTGATGGAGTTTAGGGTTAGGGTGTCAGTAAGGTAAGTGTGCGATAGTGACGAACCTTAGGGTTAGGGTTTGGGTTAAGGTTAGTGCATAGATAGCTGTGTATGTAAGGTTTAGTGTAGGTTTGTAAGGTTTTTGGTGTGCTTGTGTTGTGTGTGTCTTTTTCGGAAAAGGATTTGTTTTGTTTTGTTGACTGTTAGGATTGTGGTTTATCGTGCATGTGCACTTTTGTGATTTTGAACTTTCGGCTTTGTGGTGTCGGTGATTTCGTTGTCGGTGTTTTCGCTTGTCGGTGTTCAAAAGTAGATCCATTTTTAAATACTTTTAAGCATGTGATTTTTATGTTGTGAGTCATGTGACTGGAGATATACCCTTAATATGGAGCATGGACATAATTGATCTGTTTGACCTGAAGAAGTGTTTATGCAACACATTATAACTTGCCTAATTGTGAATAAATTGCTGTATCATGGTTGTGAGGTAATTTGTTGCCAATTTGTTGCTACTTTGTTGCTATTTTTTTTGTTTTTTATTACCTCACATTTATTCACTTGACCTATTCACTGTACCTTATCAGGGATAACCCATGAACATTGTCTAGTTAAATGGCTAGCTCAAAGTCATAAAAGCAGGCAAATAGAGGTGAAAGGATTCAAACCCTGTACCTTTGACGACAGGGTGCAGTTCATTAACATAAGTGTCAGACAATTCCACACTCCTTAAAATGTTAATAGAGCAATAAGTGCTGTATGGGTATGCATTCTCTGAACAATAAAAACTGATACTGTAATGACTAGCATATTAACTGACAGTAATCCTCTGTGATTTACCGGAAAAAATAATTTAGCAAAGGACAGGTCATACATATGATGCAAAATCAGTTATATTCTGCAAAATTATAGACAGATCAAGAGGTAAACTACTCTAATTCATTTAAAAAGTTAACAGAATAGGTTTTGCTTCATCATGTATTTTCTAAACATTTGAACAACAAAAACTATGTAATTGTAATCATTGGCATTACTGAATATAAACTTTATTAATTTTTAATCCTCAGTGATTTATCATAAAATGAAAAGACAAGTAAAGATCTGGAATTTGGTGCAGAAGATTAAGGCACTAAACTCTTAGTGAATTGTTTCCTGTAGTCAAGGGTGTACAGGGTTTGATTCCTTCTACCTCCATTTGCCTACTGTGTGATTTTGAGTAGATTGCTTAACTGGATAGTGATTCTGGGTTGCCCCTTTATGTGTTTTAAAAGACAGAAAAAAAGATATGGCATATGTATAAGATTAATTACTCATATGCAATTTCTGAACAATAAGAACAGAGCCAGATCATGGTCATGTATGGTGCTATGTTGGGTAATAGTCAAAACCCCCAGTCCCCCCACCTGCTGTCATACCAATCCCCCATTACTTATCTCTCTCTCCAGTTACCATAAAATGGTGTTGAATCCTTTCAGTGTGCATACTACTTTCTTCTTTACTTTTGCAATGATCACTGAGATTTGCATTTAGTTTAAAACTTTTATTAAAAATTTTACAGCAGAAATACTGGAAGCCATTTTGTGAACAAGACAAAACACTCTCACATTGAAAACAGCAGAAGTAACAGTAAATTTCTCTTCCTTTGAAAGTCACATTTATTGCAAATGCATCTGGAATCCACTGAACTTCAACAGATGTGATGGGGTTCACTCGCAAATAGCTCATAGTGTATCACTAATTAGGGGCTATCAGAAGGGTGCAAGAATTCAAAAGACAAATATATAATGAATTTGCTAACAGTCTGAGACAGGCTATTGGACAAAAGTGTTTTTTTTTTCCAGAGTTAGCCCAGGTACACTCTAGTAGGGGTTGGGAGGGTGGCCTAATGGTTAAGGTGTTTGCCTTACAAACACTAGGTGCAGGGTTTGAGTCTCACAAGGGATAATTGGCTAGGCTTAAAATGGCTCACAAGGGCAGTTAGCCTAGTATGAACCTATGTTGAAATTACTTGGATAAACAAAGACTGATGGAATTAAAATCTGCACTACAAGAGGCAGTTCATTAACAGCTAATAGCCCTAGCTCATATGTACTAAGTACCAAACTGTTGTAACCCACCAAAGTGCATTTCACACCCTCATGTCTGCAAAAATAATTTAAATTCAAAATACAATCAGTGCTTTCCAAACCTTAAATAAGAGATCAGTATGTAATTCTGTCTAACAAAATGTTGAAGAGGGTTAAATATTAGTGTGTTGCTAATGAGCTATGTTTTGTAAATGTCAATATGACTGTTGGTTTTCATGGCCTCAGTTTGATGAAGATAGTAAACCATTATCTTTGAAGAGAAAATAGTAGTAATAATAATAATAATTAATAATACATAATAAATATGATAATGTCACAAACCATCTTCCCCCTTGCTTGTACTGTCCCCCTGTTTTGCTTGCTGTCTCTCTCTCTCTCTCTCTCTCTATATATATATATATATATATATGTATATAGGTTAATAACTACATGTATCTGTGTGTAAATGTATTTGTCTATAGTTAAGTAATGATGAACCGTGCATATTTGTGTTAATGAATGCATGTTTATATATCTGTCCGTCTTTGTGTATGAGAGGTTAGTGCTCACTTTATCTGTTTATGTGACTATTACATTTTCAGATGTCTTGCTAATTATTTTAATGTACTTATCATAATAAGGTTAAATCTAACTACACAATATCTATTCTCTGTGGAAACCCAACAGGAAAAACTCCAGATGTGACATACTTAACCTTACAAAATTATTATTGTTTTACTTTTTTATTTTATTTTTTTTTATTTTTTAGGCTTTTTCTCACTGTAATTATTTAATGACTATTTTTGTACAGAAGGAGGGAACAGTGAAAGCCATATGACATTTTTGTCTTTATTCAGCATTCAGTCCTTTTGTCTAGAAATATTTTAAGACTTTGCTGAGAAATTGTGACTGTCAGGTAACCTGTAATGCATTTAATTTTTTCTGTTTATTTTGTATACTTATCAGTATTAAATGTATATATTTAAAATTGTCGTGCTTAGTTCCTGTTTTTTACTTGACATAGGAACACACATAGACACAGAATTAGCAATTGACCAACATGTTTCCAGTGTAGTAAGGAAATAATTCCATGTTGCAAAACTTATAAGTGTAGGTGTGGCATCTAGGTCCAGACATGTTATGGATCCATTGAATTCTGCCCTCATAGGACCTATTATTGAGCAAAGTACTCTTTTTGGTATGTACCAAACGAGGCATATGAAGCAATAAGAGTTTCCACAGAGACTTCTCACAAAAAGAATAGAAGGGGTCGAAAACAAGTCCTCTGCAGACCTCCTCAAATCATTGTCCCTGTATTCAGTTTCTTACAGTCTCCTGAAAGATTAACCTAGTCCTAACCCCATGAAGCTTAGAAAGATCCAGCACTAATGGAACTGCTACATATACAGAAAACAACTGTCATCAGAAGCACCCAATTTAGGGACTTAAACTTCAGCAGCAACTTAAATATGGCATTCTGGAAGGACAGTTATATGTCTTAGAGGCTCCCCCTTTTCTGGAACAGGCTTCCCATCCCTGTAAAGCAGAGTTATTTATTCAAGCAGAACCTAGACCAGTGGATGGGGAACCGTAAATATACCCCTGGTCTGCCACTCATGTCTCTACTAGAGAAAAGAAGCTTGTAATTGTTTGTCTGCCTAAGAATATACACCCTCCACAAAATGGTTGGGATCATTACCTACCAAACTCTCTACTGGGGGACTTGGTTAGGTTTAAAATGGCTCATTGGGTCATTAGCCTAGTATTTTACTATAATACTACAATAATATGATAACCTCGGGGTAACTTCTAAGCACTTTTGTCATCTGTTTGGACTGTTAGACTCACATGACTAGGATTTGATGGAAATGGTTGCAATATGGTGAATAAATATCATTGCAATCATCCTGCCCATGTGCTATTCAGCTTTTATTTTGATATTTTATACTGACATCACTTTTGTCTAAAATACTCAAGTTTTGCTAATATTTATACTGTGCACCAGTTCTTATTGTAGAGTCAGCTATAATGTTTATGAATTCTTTATGACATATGTAACATGGCATAGTTCTTCCACTAGGGGAATGCCTGACAGATAAGGAAAGTAGGCATAAATGGGGATTTTTAGAGAGCTAATGTTTAAAAAGGAAATAAATTTGATATCTGGTGAGGCATGATAAAACCATTGTATGTAACAACAAGCAAGGAAATAGACTGTTCCCTACAAAATAAGATGCCTGCAGCCCAGCTACACAAGTCATCCGTATATCTGCACAGTTTTAAGGCCAGGATAGAGGATAGAGTCAATATGGCAAAAGTTCTTGGAATGACAGTGCAGAGAAGTCTGGAACAATTACCAGATCAGTCAGCTCTGTGATGAGAGTCTGTTTTGAAAAACCTAACTCCTAGTGGAAGTCCTAGTAAATGAGACTTTAAACTATCTAACCCAACTTTAGTTGGTAAAAGACATTATATTTCCTAGTGAAAGCCTTGGTAGTAAATTCCCAATTCAAGCACCATTGAAAAATGATTTTAGTTACTGAGGACTATTTCATTTGAGAGTGGATAAAAGTGTTAGCCCTGAAACTTATGTTTTACACCTCAGGTGAGTGTTGTGCAGTTAATGTACAGGCATATTTGTTTTACTGAAACCTGAACATGTTTTATTTCACCTGCCACTACATTTATTGTTGCGTCTCTTGCAAAGTCCATTGTTTCTTTACACTGTGTGTGTCTGCTGCTTAAAATTCTACCTTGTAATGAATGCAATAAGTCATCTTGTTATGATGTTGCTAAGGCTTTAAACCATGTCAGCAATGCAGCTGTTTTAATGCTAGTATGTAATATACTCAATGACTGTATGAATAATGAACTCATCATTTAGCAGAGAACTGAATGACACGACAAAAGCTGAGACAAAAACAAAGGTTAACCTAAGCCCTGTCTTCCTAGCTGGAGCTATGGATATCTTTGCAGAGATGTATTTTAGCTAGAGCAAGATAAATTAACAAATGTGCTATTCCTTGGCATTTCCCCCCATATCTAGGCTTATCTTTGATAGCACTGCATCAAAATTAGTTGTCTTACAATATGGTTTGGGGGAGCTGAGACTCTGCATATAGTCTTTTTTTCCACATACATGTGACACTCCTTAGAAGTAAGAGACTCAACGTTGGAGGACAACTACTTTAAATGAAAAGTTAATAGATTCTCTGGTTATTCACTGCTTGACAATGGAGCTTGATGAAGCTAATCTGTTACTCATACTGAAAAAGAAATCACCAGTCTTTGACATTCTTTGATGGGAATCCTGCTGTCTCAATGGCAATAATTTTACCTATGCATTAATCTGTTCACTCAAATCAGCAGAATGAAAAAAAAAAACATTTTCAGGGCATTGTGTATAGAGCAGAAACAAGAAAAAAAACATTTATTCTCCCCTTTTGGTGATTATTGTGCCATTATACCATTATGCAGACTTGGCCACATATCAAGTTCAGGCAGCTGCAGAAAAAGATTTAATGTATAGTGAATTTCCTTAGCAAGTCAAAGAGCAGCATTGCTTGAAACTCCAATGAAGGGCTTCCTGCATCTCTCATAAAGGAGGGAAAATAAACTCATAATTAAGAAAATAAATACATCAAATATATTTCTTTAATAAATAACAGCAGAGATAATGGCATAACAGTAGTAATTCTATAGTTTTTATGAACCAACCATATGACTAGACTTTTTCTTGTCATTTTAGTTTGATTACTTGGACATAAAAGCACTTATTGAAAGTATTTGCTTGATTCTGAGCCCTTTCAAAATTTTGACCATTCTAAAGCTCATGTGTGGGTGGATGGGATGTCTGAACTAATATATCATTTATACTTTTTGGTCAGTAGTGAGATGCACTGATCCATTCCATCAGGATTTCTAAGAAATGAAGCAAATGCCTAATTTTATTTTAAGAGTACAAAGTGCAGAATACACTTCAAATATTTTATGAAATTTTACAAGAAAATGTTTTATATATTGATTCATCATATGCTAGGATATTAGAATAGATTATTAGTAAGAACATGATTAATATCATCTTTAATTTCTTTTATTAATGTAGTCTAGGTCTGATGACAAAACACTGTGATTCAGAAATTTATTTTATTTGTTTGACATTTGTTAACCAGGTTAGTCCAACTGGGTCAGAGGCCCATTTTCAGTGGAGACCCGAGGAGAAAAGCTCCAATACAGACAATTTAAAGTACATAAATTTCACACTCCAATATAAAGAAATTTACAATAGATAAGCTACAGATACAGAGAAGTCTAATACATAATGATAATGATACAGAGAGGTATAATACACATGGTGTGTGTGTGTGTGTGTGTGTGTGTGTGTGTGTGTGTGTGTGTGTGTGTGTGTGTGTGTGTGTGTGTGTGTGTGTATATAGTGTATATATAAATATATATATATATATATATATATATATAATTTTTTTTTTACAGTGAAAAAATAAGCAGCAATTGTATTGATATAGTGGATTTAGTAATAGCGAGAGGTATTTAGACATTAGCAAGCAATATTTATATATGTGCATGTGGTGAAATAGAGACTAACGGTAAAATATTTTATTAAGACTATGAGTAAAGGGAGAAAACTAAGAGGTGATATAATAAAGAGCCTGAGAAGTTGGAATGGAACAATACAGTGATGTAGAATTCATTAGAGTAGTAGGTTAGGTGGGGTCATGACAGGGGCGAGACTTGTTATTTAGTAGGTAAAATTTGTTCCTTTTTGAAGTGTTTAGGATGGGAAATTGATCTAATATGTACAGAGAGTTTGTTTCAACCTTGGGCTATAGTGAATTTGTAAAGTAGTTTACCAACATTTTTGTGTGGTGGTTGATAAATATTAAGAAGTTGCAGGTTAGAGGTGTGGAGAGTATGATTAGCAGTGTAAGAGGATACCAGTGAGGAGAGGGAAGGGCAGGAAGATGGTTTGTATAATGAAGAGTGTGCAATTTGAAATTGGGATAGAAGGAGTTTTTGGGGGAACTCCAGCCAGGCAGTGATGAGGAGAGTTAGTGACAAATCTACCTATTTTGTGGTTTGTTTGTTGTGGTTTGGACATGGTTGTGGACCTTATATTAGTTAGGATTGGGGCAGCATAGAGAATGGAGGGGAGAAGGAAGGCATGAGCTAGGAAAAGAATAGCGTTAGAGGTTAGAACTTTTATATTTTGATACAGCAGACCAAGTTTTTGATGTTTTTTTTATGCTTTGAAGGATATGTAAGTTAAATTTTAGTTCATCATCAATGATGGTACCTAGGAGCTTAGTGTGGGGTTCAGGTTGAATGATGATGTTATTAGAGGAAGTAATGACAAAGGTCGATTTGTGTTGAGAGAGAGACAGAGCACGAGAGAAAAAGCAGGAGTTTAGTTTTGGGGGGTTTTTGGATGAGTTGATTATCAGAGAGCCACTTTTCACCAGATAGAAAGCTGTCTTGGGTATGAGCATGAAGTTCTGAGATGTTATTGGAGATAGAGATGAGAGTGGAATCATCAACATATTGAAGTAGGGGGGATTGATTACAAGCCGTGTGTAACTCATTTGTGAAAACAGGAGGGGACCCAGGATGGAACCTTGGGGTACACCAGATGTGACAGGATGAGAGGAGAAGCAGGAGGAGAGACATCTGACAGATTGTAGCCTATTGAAGAGGTAACTAGTTAACTAGGCCAGGGAGGGAGCATAGAGATTAAGGTTAGCAAGTTTAGATAAAATGATAGGATGAGAGACCATGTCAAAGGCTTTGCAGAGGTCAAGGAAAAGACAGCAACCAAGTTGTTTGTTATTTCTGGCTTCAGCTGCTGTATCAGTTAAAAATAAGAGGGCAGTATCTGTACTGTGGTTTGGCTGGAAGCCATATTGAGTGGGTGTGAGGAGGTTGTCCTGTAGGAAAACGTTTAGCAGCTGAGTATGAATTTATTTTCCAAGTATTTTAGATAGAGGGGAAAAGATGACTATGGTATCTGTAGTTGGATGGGTCAGTAGAAAGGCTCATCTCACTGTGGAAAGCATTACTTGGCAGGTTTTCTCAGCATGATAACTATAAATAACTCAGACCATCTCCAAATGTAGTACTATACAGTCACAAGCTGTACCTCAGACAGTGGTCTTGCTGGCAAAGTTGCATGCAAATATGGCAGTTGGGAGGGGGACATTACTAATGCTAATTAGCAATGTGCACTATCCTAAAAATGGCATTAATATGGAATGGAGAATAATGGTGCTTTTCCTCATTGTTTTCCTAACAATGTGGAAAAAGTGTATGCTGTCTTTTGACAGTATACACCTATTCATTCCTATAGATGGATTGGAGTTCATGACTGTGAAGCCATTTATGTGTGCCCCATGTGAGTGTGTGCATTGTGTGTGTGTGTGTGTGTGTGTGTGTGTGTGTGTGTGTGTGTGTGTGTGTGTGTGTGTGTGTGTGTGTGTGTGTGTGTGTGTGTGTGTGTGTGTGTGTGTGTGTGTGTGTGTGTGTGTGTGTGTGTGTGTGTGTGTGTGTGTGTGTGTGTGTGTGTGTGTGTGTGTGTGTGTGTGTGTGTGTGTGTGTGTGTGTGTGTGTGTGCATGTGTGTGTGTCTAGGTGGTCACACCATTGAAAATGTGTGGTGTGTCTGTGAGTCGAAAGGTACTGTACTGACAGGGAGAACACTAGAGCAGTGAAGTCTAATAATGTGTTAGATTCAGAGGCATGGTAATTATCCATTAATAGAGTGTTGATTGGTATAGGCTTGTTATTGGGCAGTCTGACTTTGTTCAGTTAGCCCTAGTGGTGATAATCATTCTAAATAATAGAGAAGATAAAAAAGTATAGAAAATTGGCTACATAGTGACAAATGATTTCAGTGGTAAAAATAGCAATGAATGATGGTGTGATGATGTGAGGCATTGCCAGCTATGGTAGGAGAAGTAGAGCAGTGGATGTGTAACATATGCCGGCATAGTTAGCTAAAGTTCTGTAAATAATTATATGTCATTTGTATATCAAACTGATTTGTAAAGGAGATTGTATTGAAAATGTATCTGTAAAGCTCCTTGTGTTAAAAAATGTACCAACAGTAGGTCCTGCTGGGCAGGAAAAAAAGACACTTGTATGTCAGACTATATTGTAACTGCTGAGATGAATATATTGTAAGAGAGGGCACTGGAAGAGAAGAGGTTAATCTCAGTCCAGCTAACGTTGAAAAATAGTCTGAAATTAAATTACCTGGTTTAGGACATAAAGATTATATCTTACAGTTTTGATTGCAGCCACAGACAAAATGTCTGTGAAAACCAGGACTAGGAATCCTACTTTATTGTCCTTAGGGATGGATTAATTGCTACCCTGGAAAGGTGGAAGTTTTGGAATGGCTATATAGCTTCCAGATGCTATAGCACATCTCAGCAAAGTTCTGTCTGTGTGTAAGGTAACACATATGTACTAAATTCTGGTTCAGTTTCTATTAGAGTAATAGTGTGGGAACCAGAGTCAGATGAGCAGATGTATGTGATGTCATTATGTAATCCAACTCAGAAATTATGTTTTTATACAAGATGAGACAGAAGTCGCAGGGCAGTCTGTTTTTGAAACCTGACAAAGAAGGATCACTCACCCACTTCATCTTCCCTTGCTTTAGTAAGTAACCAGGGAATAGTAATTCTTTAGATCAGTCAGGAAAATACAGTGAGACTAGTTAAGTACTATTTTTCTGTATCTGTCTGAATCTATCCATCTGTGTTATTGTTAGTATTTACTGTGATGGGAACTCTAGTGTTTGTTGTAAATAGATATTTAGTATTTTAATGTTCTTTTATTATTTATTATTAAATATATTTAAACTTTTTTATTGGGTCTGGTCTTTTACAGAATATTTTAACCTTTGAGAGTACATATATTTATTTGGTGACACTGTGGCCACTCCCAAAACCTTGCTCAATTGGTCAAATACTACCATTTCTATTAACACTAATTTTACTCAGTATAATTGGGTACCCTTGTAAGAGCCTTAATGTAGCTGGCTGGTGGCAGTGAATTTACATTATAGTCTGGGCAGAGGGGGCATAGCTAGTACATCTGTACCAGCCTTTCCTAACTGTGTGTGTGTGTGTGTGTGTGTGTGTGTGTGTGTGTGTGTGTGTGTGTGTGTGTGTGTGTGTGTGTGTGTGTGTGTGAGTGTGTGTTGTGTGTGTCAGCTACTTGGAGAAGGGACACACAGCACTAGTTACACAGAGTGGGTGGTGGGGGGTTGGCTTGTTTTTATTGTTCTTGTTTTTTAAGAAATATTTTTAAATTCGAAATCTATATATTTTGCAATTGCTGATGTAATAGAGTCCCTTCCATCTACTAAGGAACGCATAGGTGGATTAGAAATAGATTTATGCACTTTAGGAGTTCCAAAGAACACAGGGACTCTAGCAGGTGATACATTCACATAATTATACAATTCTATACTGATACGTCTTTCTATGAACATATCATTTAACTGCATATAGATTGTTTTATATGCGCCCTTAATTTCATTCATTGACACTTTCAAATATGTATCAGTATTTAGAATATTATTTAACCTTCTATTATAATCTTGGATATCCATGATCACTACCCCTTCCCCCTTTTCTGGTTTCATTATACGTATATTTTCTTTTCTTATTTGAGTTAAGGTCAGCTGTTCTATTATACTAAGATTATTCTCTTCCTTTTTTCCATAATGGTATTTTTTCAAAATTTTAATGTCTGTTTCACAGATCTTTTCATATGCTACCAGTTTAGGGTGGAGGGGTTGGATATAAATACTACTAATACCAAACATATTTGTCTGCATAATTATACTAGTCTGAGACAATACTTTTAAATTAATTTTCCTAAGATACAACTTTAAATCTAAGATAGTGTTAGTGAAATCACTATAAACAGAAGGCATAAAGGTAATTCCTTTTGCCAATAAATTAGCTGTTTCACTAGTACAAGCTACATTTGAAAAATTATACACTTTAAAATCCTGTACAAGTATTGTTAATATTTGGTTCTAGTGTATCAATGCTAGTCCATATATTATGTTCCATATTACTCAAGTAATATGTAATATGGAAGCACGAAACCACTTAGCTCGAACAGAGAACGGGAGACAGATGTCAACTGACAATAAATTTATTCCAACAATAAAATGAACCAGTTGAAAACAGTACAAAAATAGAGATTTGAAACCAGGTTAAGCACTTTCATCTGACTGTTTCAGACTTCCTCAGAACCAATAAGAACATAAGAATATAAGAATTAAGATTAACTTAATAGTTGACATGATGAGTCTCATCCTAGATCATAATTACATTCAATATCTAGGAGAATATTTCAGACAAACCAGAGGGGTAGCTATGGGTGCCTCTTGTGCACCCATATTTGCCAACATGGTCATGCTAGAGTGGATACATAACTTTGTGTTCACTAGTGAATATTACAAATACATATCCCTCTACTCCAGGTTTTTGGATGATTTATTTATAGTTTGGAATGGACCGAGTGATATTATACATCAATTCATCACGTATATAAATAATACGACTGAATTCTTGCAATTCACTTTCCAAACTAGTAAGGAAGGGATACCATATTTAGACACCTACATCACAAAAGAAGTGGGTGGATTCTCTTCCAGATTGTACAGGAAGCCCACATTCTCTAAGGATTACATCCATTTTGGGAGCAACCATCCCCCACATATTTTTAAGAACGTTGTAAAGGGGCAGTGTATACGTGCAGCCCGGATGTCATCGATAAGGAAAGATATGGTCAATGAATTGGACTTTATATACAAGATGTTTGTTGATCGTGAATACCCTAAAAGAATGCTCGATGATGTAGTTGAGTACGTTAAAAATCAATAGGGCAACAAGTATCCCCCCCTTTTAGGGCAGGTCAGACCGAACAAGGAAACTAACAAACAAGAGAACAGAAAGGTATGCGTTATCATGTTTAACGCATACACCAATATTGTAAAAGAGATTTTACGTAAACATTGGGAAATATTAACTAATACAGAGATGACTGGTTCAATAGTTGGGAACCACCCAGTAGTAGTATTAAAAACATCAAAAAATATCAAAAAGATATTGGAAAGTGGACCATACATAAAGAATATAGGTAATGCCAAATATGGTATGAGTAAATGTGGTTCTTGCCGACAATGTAAATATATAAATGAGAGTAAAACTATTTATCTCAATAATGGCATAAAAAGTAAGTGTAGATGCGCATCAGGGAATTGTAATACCCAGAGGGTGGTATATCTCGCTACATGCACCTGCTGCTCAGCTTATTATGTTGGGAAGACTGAAAGAAAGTTAAAAACCCGCATCTACGAGCACATGTATAAAGTGGAAAAAGGTGACACTAAAAATGCACTTAGCAAACATGCAATTGACAAGGGTAAAGAACATACATTTAAGTTTACAATTATAGACAGAGTAGAGACAACACTTGACATGGGCAATTGGAAAGTATATCTTAGTTTATTGGAAAGCAAGTGGCAGATTATTCTTGATGCTACAACTCCCCCAGGCATCAATGAATACATCAGTTTAAAACCCTTTTTAATCATGAAGTGAGATTAGTTAATGTCCTTATAGTAGTCCAATATGTATATACATTTTATATTCTTTAATATATATATATATATATATATATATATATATATATATATATTTATATATATATTTGAACACTTATAATTATGTTGTGTGAAATTGATTTTTTCTAAAATTGTATTTTTATGTGTATGCATAGATTTTAATAATACATTCTATATATAAATTATACACATTAGGCAGCTATTAGGTGAACAGTTTATATATGTTTATATATATATATATATATATATATATATATATATATATATATATATACATATATATATATATATATATATATATATATATATATATTTATTTATAGTACATTTTAAGATAATTTAATTTACGTTATAATTGACAGTTTTGGTGCCAAATTGTGGTATAAATGAACCTATTCTTATGTTCTTATTGGTTCTGAGGAAGTCTGAAACAGTCAGATGAAAGCGCTTAACCTGGTTTCAAATCTCTATTTTTGTACTGTTTTCAACTGGTTCGTTTTATTGTTGGAATAAATTTATTGTCAGTTGACATCTGTCTCCCGTTCTCTGTTCGAGCTAAGTAGTTTCGTGCTTGCGGATTGGATTTTGTGGTTCACTGTTACCGAATATGTAATATGGAACATAACATATTGACTAGCAGTGATTGTCTCAGTGCATATATGAACATGAATATGCAATAAAAAAGTTGAACATGACTAATGCTTTAGCCAAACACATTAATAGTCATACAGACCATTCATTTACTTATACTATTATAGACCAAGTTATAATTGATGACAAAATAGCATGGAATGTACTTTTAGAACTCAAAGAATTAGAATGGCAAGTAAGATTGCAAGCAGACACTTGGCCTGGTATTAATGAGCATAGCTCTACAGCGCCTTTACTTAAATTAAAAGTGCTTAAATGAAACAAAATTTGTCACCATTAAAGAAAGGTTAAAAGAATATAGAAGTGGTTAATGTTGATTATTCATTAAAATAAGCTGTTGTATTGATAGGAGAGGTGGAGAGATGTAATATAATATAGGAAATATACATATGCACACGTGTTTTAGAATTTTATATATATATATATATATATATATATATATATATATATATATATATATATATATATATATATACATTTTTATAGAGAATTGATATTTAATTATAGTGTATTTAATGGTTATTACATTAGGTTAATTCATTTATAACAAAACAGATGTATATACATTTTATAAATGTATTTTAAGTATTTCATACAAGTATCTATGTATGTTTATGGTAGGTAGGCTGCTGAGGGTAATAGGGATATATTTGTTTCAAAATACTGATGTTAGTGAACACAGTGTTTGTAATATGTATTGTTTGATTTGGAAAGTCATTAATTAGATAAAGGAAATGACATCATGACGACACTGCTATTTTATAGTTTAAATTGAATAGAATGTGTTGGATCTTTGTCTGATGAAGTATAATATTTTATTATATGAAAGTGCTCACAACACGTTTTTTTGTCACTTATGGAATAAACATAGTTATTCTAGTTGGTCGTTCGTTCCTGGTTCACCTTCTGACACAGTGCTTTGTTGTTTTTTTCAGTTTGTTTTCGGATTTTGTGTACTTCCTATATACAAAATTCACTTGTGAGTCTTATTCCAAAGCCTTCCCCAAGTGACCTTAGTACTTCTATATATTTACTTCTGTTTTTTGTTTTCTACTTATTTGTCTAATTTTAATTTGTAGCCCCTTTCCCAACTGTCTTTCTCCCTCCCATACTGCTTTGCACTATATCCATTTATAATCACATCGCCCCTAATAGCACCTATCTATTGCACATTGTATCCTTTTCTTTTCCCAAATAAACCTTTATTTTTCTTGTTTTGACTACGTCATTATACCCTAGCCTTTAATGCTCCTCTATTCCTTACATTCCAGAGAAGACATTAGGACACTGTACGTCTCTTGTTTTATAGAAAATACTCTTCTCATTACCTGTCCTCTTCCTCCTTTCAGAACCCATCATCTCCGAATCTCCTGCTGACTTGCAACTTCTTGTTTCCTTCTTCATTGCTACTTCCCCAATACGTGACATCTATAAAATACTGATTCCTGTACTTAATTATGCTACTGGTCAGCATATCCTCTATTCTTCTCCTCCTACTGTGCCATCTGTCATTATACTATGACTTAATAACATGCTGTAGTATCTCTCTAACCCTGTCCCAACCACCTATTCATACTTCCTCTTTACACTCTAACCACACTACACCAAACCTATTTAATATTGCACCTCCCCTGTATTCCAAGTGCTAATTAATTGCACTTCAGTGCAAATCAAAACAAAATTAAGTGCAAGAATTCTCTCCATAAAACAAGTATGCAGTATTCCCCGATATACTAAAATCATTCTAGGAGGAAATATTCACCCTAATCATGGCCCCACCTATCATAATGAACACAAAGATAATTCTGCTCCATATACTTCTGTAACCCAACAACAGCCAATCTCAAACCCTTGTGATCTAATTTTTGCTGTATTAGATGTTAGAAATATATGAAATAAAACTGCTGAACTACATGCCTGGATTACCCAACACAAGCCTGATATTTAACTGACACTTGGCTTAAACCCAGTATAAACAACTCAGAGGTTATACCTCCGGGCTATAATATCATCTGTAATGACTGTATAAAGAGGAAAGGTGGTGGTATGGATTTAATATTTCCAAATACCTACCACATTACCCCTTACAGCAAACCAACACCAATATTCAGTTCAGCAGAGCTTCTTATTGCTTTCCTCAAAATAAACAATTATCGACAAATATGAATTACTGTTCTTTATATCTCTTATGGTGATAATACATTGCTATACTGGAAGATATCCTACATTGGGTATCCTTAACATTTCCACAAGAAAGATGTATTACTAGGTGATGTGAATGCCAGTTGGTTGGACATAAACTCCCGTATAACTAGCATGAACTTACTTAGTTTCTCAGGACTAATTAATAGCCCCACACATTATAGCAAGACATCAAATTCTCTATTAGACTGGATCCTAGTATCAGACCCAAGCATATACTCCATCATAGGTAAGTGTCAGACTCACTCAGTGATCATCTCCCAGTCTAAATGACTAGACAGCTCACACATCCAATCAATATGAATATTTATAAAACACATAACATTTCCAAGTTTATCCCAGAAATGTACATTACTACACTATCATCCATTAACTGCAACTTCCTAAAAATCCTTCCCTTAAAAAACTGGGGACCGACTTGGAGAGATGATAAGTCAGCAAGCAAAGGAGAGCATCATTGCTGAAAAGGGGTCCAAGTGGAGAGATAAGTCAGCAAACAAAGGAGAGTAGTGTTTCTAAAATTGAATTCATCCTCAATTCTTGGTGAGTGTGTTCACAAGGTGGACCCTGTTTTTCACAAAATCTCATCAAGACGACACTGATATGACTGTATTTATATAGCATATATCATGGACAAAAGTAGGTCAAAAATTAAAAAAGACAGCTGGGTGCACAAGACCTAGGATAAAAAAGTGACCAACCCCGGTAGGCGCATTGGTGCCATGACTGGAAAAAATGACAGTGTAGAATCCTCAAAATATGGAAACATTCCTACAATGGGGCCAGGCCAGCCCCAGGGGGAGGATGGCCCCCTGTTGTAAAAGGAAGTAGCACTCCACAAAAATCACAAAAACTGATAGACCAAAGCAGAGCCATAAAGACGATAACATCGATTATTGAAGATAAGAAAGAAATTATGTATTGTTGCTATTATGCAAAAAGCCCAGAATTACCAGATACAAGATAGAAATTAGAGGAAAGAAAAATACTTCTACAAGAAAAACTGTAGAAGCTTCAAATACAAATTTGTGTTCATTAATACAACAGATTTGTGAAAAACAGTATATAGACCAAGAAACTTTGATCTGTTTGAAAAAAGAAGCATGTGAGGAAGTGCAAAAATATAAACAATAAAACCTAGAGATTTTTGAAAAGTATAAAAAAGAAATATGGACATGAGAAAGAAAGAGAGATTTGATATAGTACAATATTTATGCAAAGACAAACACCAAATTAATCAATATAAAGAAGGCAGCCCCAAAGATATTCAAAGAGAAATACAGTTAAAGGCATTCAGATATGGAAAATTTCACAATTAAATAACATCATAAAGAGGGAATGTAGAAAAGATTAGTAAAGTAGAAGTTAATAAAAGTAGAAGTTAAAGTTATGGAGTGTCTGTGAAGTGAAAGATTTGGTTTAGAAGGTCTAACACAGGTTACACCACAGTGTGATGAAACGAGTTCCCAATGTAAGGAGAAACAGGAAGTTCAGGAGACATCTGAAGAAGAAATATGGCCATGGGAAAGAAAAAGAGATTTAATATAGTGTAATGTCTATATAAAGGAGAAAGCAAAACAAAACAATGCAAAAAGAGCAGCACCAAAGATATCTGAAGAGAACTCCAGGCAAAGTAATCCAGACATGAAAAACTTTACAATACAAAAAACAAGAAGACAAAGAGGAAAAGTAGAAAACGGGTTTATAATTGAGAAGTTAAATAAGTAGAGACTGAGGTTATGGAGTATCTGTGAAGTGAAGGATTCAGTGTAGAAAATCTAATTCAGAAAGTACTACAACAGGAGAAAGCAATGGACATCCAAATTAAGGAGAAACCAGTGGAACAGGAAGTAATTTGTCAGGTGCCATATGAAGATATTTTGGAGCCTTCCACAGGAAACCAGTATAAATATTCACTTGAAGCTGGACAACAAGGGAAGGAACAGGACACTGGAAACTCTGATGCAGTCAATGTTTAGGAGTGATGGATCAGTGAGTTCCTATATGACTGAGCAATGGATGGCACAGGATGAAATTGAAGAGAATGTGCCACAGGAAGATGTTAGATAACTTTCTATAGAATGCCTGCAGGAAATGGAGACAAAATTGTCCTCAGTTTAGAAGAAAATGAGTTAAGAGAATTGCTTGATGCTTGATTTACTAGAGATAGATAAGTATAAAGATCAGTGAAAGAAATAAACTGCAGAAGGTCAGTAAAAGCCAGAAAGTCAGAAGTTTGATACAACAAATGAACACAGTAATTAGGACTGTTCTTAGAGATCCATGCGATATAACAGAAGTAAACAGGATATATTACTGTGCAGCAAAACTAATAACTGATACAGTACTACCACAAGAACACAGGGTAGAAAGGGAAAGGAAGGGGAGAAATCAAATACCATCATGAAAGTATTGAATAGAGAAAACTATAAAGCAATTAAGAAAAGAAGTGTCACTGTTAGAAGAGTATAGAAGAGGGAACAGATCAGCAAAAATACTTAGAAAGATAGACGTGATAAAAGCAATGCACAGTATTAGAACAGATCAGGATATATCATGCACTATTGCAAATAAGTTAAAAATCTCAGCACAGGAGGAAAAACTTAGAAGATACATAGATAAATATAAAAGGAAAAGTACAAAATTAGCAATTTATTGATGACCCAAAAAGTTTTATAGATAATAGGGAAACAACGTAAAAGGAATTGAAAGACCTTCAAAAAAGAAGTATATTGGAGAAGTATCTATGAAGATCCTGTAGAACATAACAAAGATGCTAAATAGACAGAAGAAGTAAAAGAAAGAATAAGAGGTTTAAAGGTACAGGATATGAAATGGGATGAAGTAACAGCTAGAGAGATTAAACAAAGTTAAGAAAAGCCTCTAATTGGAAAACCCCAGGCTCAGATGCAGTACCTAACTTTTGGTTAAAGTATTAACATCTTTGCACAGAGATTTAGCCTTGAGTAAGAACTATTTATATGTGCACGCAAAACAGACACCAACCTGGCTGACAACAGGAAAAACAATTATTCTACTTAAGAGTGAACCTGCAAGCTACCCTAAAAACTATAGATCAATAACATGCCTTCTGACGACGGATAATCTATACACGAGAATTGATGGCAACAAAGTTTATAGTCATTTAGAAGAAAATTCAATTATGGCAGTAGAACAAAAGGGCAATAAAAGAAAGTCATATGCAACAAAGGATCATTTGTTGTTAAATAAAGTGATAGTGGAGAACTGTAAAAAGGGCAAGAATCTAAGTATGTCATGGATTGACTACAAAAAAGCATTTGATAGTATCCCACATTCATGGATAAAAGAGTGCTTAAAAATGTATAAGATACACACCATACACTGATTGACTACATTACAGTGACCATGAAACAGTGACAGACCACTTTGCAATTAAGCCATGATAAAGGACAAATTATTATTCCAGGGATAAAAATTCAAAGGCGGATATTCCAGGGTGACTCTGTTACCACTGTTACCGCTGTTATTCTACTTTGCCCTAAACCCATTAAGATGTCTACTTAACAGCTTCGGCCATGGCTATAATTTGGCTCCTAGAAAACAACAAAGTGAAAAGACTTCTCATCTTCCCTTTGTCGATGATTTAAAGCAGTATAGCTCATCAGATGAGGAATTGAAAGCACAACTCCAAGTTGTCAAAACTTTTTCAGATGATATAAGAATATCATTTGGGTGGCCGTGGTGGTGCAATGGTTAGCATTGTTGCCTCACAGCAAGAAGTTCTCCAGTTTGATTCTCACTGCGGTGCCTTCTGTGTGGAATCTGCATGTCCTCCCTGTGGTCATGTGGCTTTCCTCCAGGTGCTCCAGTTTCCTCCCACATTCCAAAGACATGCAGGAGGTGGATTGGACACATTCAATTGGCCATAGGTGATACTGTGTGCATGAGTGAGTGGTGTGAATGAACTACTGCAGCAGAGCTAGCTGCCTGGCGGTGTAAACCTTGGCTCAAGATGGTCGTCAGTGTGGAAGCGACACCCCTGACCCCATGTGTAAAATGGGAAAAGAGGTTGCGGATGGATAGATGGATAAGAAGTTCATTTGGTTTTGATAAATGTGCAAAAGCAACCTTTAAAGCAGGAAAACTGCAGCACCAAGAAAACAGTTTGGGACAAAGATGTGATATAAAAGAACATGATCAAGAAGGAGTGTATAAATATTTGGGAATTGATGAAGGAGCAACAATAAAACATGAACAAATGTGAAACTTGGTAAGGAATACTTTAGAAGACTTAAATTAATCCTGGAAACAGTGTTGACATCTAGGAACATAATCCAAGCTATAAACCAGTTTGCTCTTCCTGTCCTAAATTACAGTTTTGGAGTGACTGACTGGACCCATAATGTATTGGATAGAGTAGATAGGAAAACAAGAAGGATGCTTCATGCTGACCTAATGATTTATAAAAATCAGTGCATACCAAGATTATATATTCCCTGTTCTGAAGGAGGGATGGGCCTCCTTGAAACTGATAACATGTATAAATCATGGGACTCCAAACATATCTGCTGACCTCACAAGACCCAAACATAGTGAAAGTTTTGATATTTAAGGAGAATAAATCTGACTTCTCTTCTTAATCTAGCAGAAACATATCAGCATCAAGCAGGAATGGAAATCAAGCCAGAAGTAGGAAAAAATCAGGCAGGAACTGAATGTGCCAAAAAAAACAAAAGAAAGAATATAAGGTGAAGGAAAAGATGAGAAGGCAAGAAATGTGGAAACTGCATAAATACAGCTGCAAGTATAGAAAACGTCTGGAAGAACCTCATGTTGATCAGATTAAGGAGAGCTAAATTCAAACCAAATTCAAACCAAGAGATGAAAGGTTAATATTGGTGGCCCAAGATAGTGGGCTACATACACGCTGGTTTACAAAGTCCATTGAACATATGGGAGAGACAGACAAATGTAGGTTTTGTAAAACAGAATTGGAAACAGTCGCACACCTTGTTGCTGGTTGTGAAATACTTATGGCAGAAGGACTGTATACTAGAAGGCATAATAATATGGCTTATATATGCACTGGGGATTGTGCAAACATTATGGTATTAAAGTGGCTGAAAAACACTGGAAACATGAGACACAGTGCATCATAGAAAATGGTGGTCTACATCACATGACAGTTCAAAAGATAGATGCTAGAAAAATGGATATAGTGGTCCATGAAAAGAAGACAATTGCCACACCCAGTGAATACAGTGTCTTGCATACAGGCAGACACAAAATTATAAAATATCAGAATTTGCAGGCAGAAACTAGAGCAATGTGGAAGGAAGATACCTAGACAATTCCAATAGCAGTAGGAGCAAAGGACTTATAAAAAAAATAATCTGCAATCATATTTAGATATCTTACCAATACATGTAATTCCATATGAATAGCAGGAGCCATAACTGGGCACATTGTGGGTGCTGAGAAGAGCACTTCTGACTGACATCAAAGATCGAAACAATACTAATTTCATGAACTTTAATCATACTTTGACTTAGGAATGGGGTCCATTTCTATCATGGTATCAGAAACCTAAAAGACTTGGAGAAATTAAAAAAAAAACTAGACATCTCACACATTCAATTAAACTGAATATTTATAAAATAACACATAACATTTTCAATTTAGCCCAAAAATGTTCATTACTACACTATCATCCATTAACTGGAACTTCCTAAAAATCCTCCCCTTAAAAGATGCTGTAATTGAATTCAATACAACTTTTCTAAATATCCTAAATCCTTGCACTTCCTAGAGGGAAAAGACTGAACATAAATAAGGAATTTTGGCTATCCAAAAAGAGTAGAATGCTAATGCAGGATAGTGAAAAAGTATGGAAAGAATGGCAAAAATATAAAATACACAATATCTTGAAAAATTCAGAATGCTTCACAATCATACTAAAAAGTGAATAACTGAAGATAAAAAAATACAATAATAAATACTAAACACAGCCCCAAAAAAGTATGGGCATCCATTAAAGAAATCTTACATCATGGTGAAAAATTCAACCCAGACCCCTCTCCAGATAACTCACCACACAAAACTGCAAAACAGTTCAACACTTGTTTTATAGATAGTATAGCATCTCTAACCAAGGATTCCGCAATATCCGTTCCCAGCCCTGCCCAACAGCCACATATCCCCACATCCACTTTCACCTTCAAGCCACATAGAACTACTCTTAAACAAACATAAACCATGCTCTTCTTCATCTGATGACCTTCCAAGCAAGGACCTAAAAATAACAGCCAATAGCACTCTCAGTCCATATAATTAGGTCAATCCAGGAATCCCACATTCCCTTTCTCTGGAAAAAGTCACCCGTTATCCCTTTGCACAAAGCAGGAAATTCAAGACACGAATAACTTTAGACCTATAGCAAACTTATCGCCCCCTCACCAACATACTTGAAAAATGTTTTCAAAAACAATTGCTAGACACTCTCCTGCAGGGAGAATGTTTATCCCATACACAGCATGGCTTCTATCCTTCCTTTAGTACTAGCACTGCACTTCTAACCTATATTGATATTGTCAATAAAGCTAGAGATAATGGCAAACTATTTTTTTCCTTATTTCTAGACTTGTCTAAAACCTTTGACAGAGTTTTTCACAGCAAATTTCTTCTTCATATTTTCTTACTAGGTCTCTCTCTACCCACCCTTCTGTGGTTCAAAAGTTACCTGTCCAGTAGGTATCAGTCAGTAAAATGTTTGTCTACACTTTCTCCATACCTCCCAATCACAACTGGTGTACCACACAGTTCTATCCTTGGCCCCCTCCTCTTTAACATTCTCACCAACACTCCATACTTCCACACAACAGGCCACCCTAATGCATTACACAGATGATTCCACTCTCATTTGCACATCTGACAACATGGTACACCTCCAACAAATTACTCAGGAAGCTTTGGCAGCCACTGAAATGTGGCTTCATAACTCACAAGTCATGCTCAACCCAAAAAAGACCAAAGTACTACTATTCCCTAAATCCCTCTGACATGAAAAAATAAATTTAAAGTCCTCTCACTTGATAATACAATAATTGAAGTCACTTCTTGTACCAAACTATTACGGGAAATAGTGCATGATAATCTTACATTCGACCTCCATATACAAAATTGGATAAGAAAAACTCAACAAAAACTAGGGGTGCTTGAGAGAAACGAGAGCAATGTGGAAGGAAGATACCTAGACAATTCCAATAGCACTGATGCAACTAAAACTACACTTGCCACTACTTATCTCCTGCCCACTCTTCTTTATAGTGCTCCCATCATTACTAACTTCCAGACTTCAGACAAACTGAAACTTGAACAATGCTATAGCAAATTTGCTAAAGTTGCAGCACATACCCCTTTCAGAACTCACCAATGTATTTCACTGAAAAGACTAAATTGTTTAGAACTGCCACATCAACTAACATATACACAACTTCTTACCAGTTTACTATTGAAATTGCAAATTGCCTGTGCTCAAATGGCATGTACTCGAAAGGCACTTTTCCAATGGGCACAATGCAGAACCAGAATACACTGAATACACAGGACTGAATGGGTAGTGTACTTCGATTATCTGAGTTTGGAATTGTGAGTAGAGATTGCAATTCATTGAAGAACAGGAATTTACCCATCTCCTCACTGTAGTGAGATCTTGGAGTTGGTATATATAATTTGCAAGGAGTGTGGGGGGAAGGGGGGCTTACCCTCCCTGCAAAATAGTAAAATACATGTGCCGTTGACAGTAGAGTGTAATAGTATGTTATGCTGCATAGCTTGGGTGACTGATGTTACCTCCTGCTATGTTGAATACATCGAACTTTGGGTGTCGATGTATTCAGTTTCGATGTATGTGCTTGCCCAAAGTTATGGATTTCCACATTTCCGGTCAACATTGTGACCAGTCAACAAATGCATTTTCAGGATTTCAATAGTAAACCCTCCTTACCACCTATAAAATTATCCAGCCTCCATCTCATCTGTCTGTCCAACACTAAAAAAACATTTTACACAACTCTGCCCCCAGTCAAGCATTGCGATCCAGTGACCAAAATCTCCTTTAAGTATACAAACCTAGCAAATCTGCTGGGCATTGTCTGTACTTGTACAAGGTTGCTATGGCCTGGAACTCCTTATCTGTATCCATCAGATCAATACCCACCCTCCCATCTTTGAAAATCTCTTTGAAAGACTTCCTAGCTAAAATCTGGCTTTGTTCTTGCTCAAAATCAGGATAACCTATATCGCTAAATGTAAACAAGTACCTTTTCATTCCTTATACCTCCTTACTTGCCCTTCTTCACTTACTTCCTTACTGCTATCTAATTCTCTTCTCTGATTTTCTCTTCAAATATACCATAAGCCTGTTTTTCCTTCACTTCATATTGCATTTCCAATTTGTATTATTCTAACTTACTTTTAATTTCTCTACAAACTGTTAAAAATGTATCTAAATATTAAATGATTTTCATATACCTTGTATTGATTGTTAACCAATGTTTTTATATTATATCTAATCTGCTATAATTATTTAAACTGTGTATATTTTTATTTTTGAAGATTGTGAAATTATTGTTCTTAAAATGTTTTGTAATAATTTGGAGCTTTTCTTCCTGGGCCTTCACTGAAAATGGGCTTCTACCCAGTCTGACTTTCCCGGCAAACAAATGTCAATAAATAGATAAAAAAAATGCTTACCTTTCTCCATATTTTCTGTAATGTATTCCACATTGTGTTAATTTGTCTGGTCCTTTGTTTAATTGTGTTGATGGTTTTGAGTTACATAAAAGTTTATGTAATATTCATTTTCCTTCCTTAGCAGACTACATATTGTTATTTTAAATGTCAATGGTTCTCCAAGTTCAGTGCTCACCTTTAATGCATGAAAGGACAGATAACTGTGGGTTCTATTCCCACACCAGGTGATTGCATTAATAACCTTGAAGCTGGTAGCATTATGCAGTATTAATACAGTCTAGAAATATCATACTTTGAATTAGATGGTAAATGCAGGACCGATCTGCCTAAATTGGTGGTAGCAGGTAGAGATTAAAAGATCCCATGACACTTCTCAAGAAGAGTAAGGAAATTTCCCCAGTCTAATTGAAAAATTTCTCCATGTATAAGTTTACATTGAGTGTCTTCTAGAAGCAGACCACAAGGCAATTTGGACTAATTTGCTCACCAAAATTCATTTTTGTTAACTGTTAATGTAATTAGGAAACATCTGTGCTTTAGTGTTTGAACTGCCTGTGTGCTGTGTATTAATGCTTTTGGTAGGGTTTTAGCAGTTTATTTTCTGGTGGAAATGCTTAAGAGAAACTTGTTAAGTCACCTATATCATATTTGTTTATTTATTTTTATTTTATTTTTGTTTACCGAGCTAGTCTAACTGGATATATTTCCATTTTCAGTAGAGTCCTGGGGAGAAAAGCTCCAAACATAGAACAAAATATTATATACAGATGTATAAAAAATAAAGTAGGAGGAAATTAGAATACAAAAAAAGGAGTCTAGAAGAAGTACTAATACTAAGAAGGATGAGTATATAGGATAATATAAGTCATCTTACAACATGATATATGAGGTACTTTACAGTTCATTGATAGATTAAATAAATACCGGCAGTTATATTAATCTTACTAGTAACAGTTAATGCATACAGAGGGGTATGCAGAGTGAAATTTTGTATCCAGAGGCAGTGAGAAGATAGAAATAGGTAAAGGTTGAAGATTAGTCAGGGTTACTGCAAGGACATAACCAGTGAGTTTTTAGGTGTCTTTTGAGTTTTTGCTTAAAGAGTGACAGTGAAGGTAGTAGAGTTAGATCTATTGGTAGAAGGTTCCAGTTTTTTCCAGCAGTATTGGAGAAAAGGGTGTCACCTGTCAAGTTATTGGACTTGCTTATGCTAGCAAGCAGTTTGCTAGAAGAGCATAGGGAATTAAGATTATTATAGGGGGTAATGAGGTTAGCGATAGTATAGGAGTATTTTTTGGTTGGTAAAAGATCTTATGGGCAATGGTAAGTTGGGAAAAAATCAAAATGTTATGAAGTTCAAGCCAATCTAGCTGCTTTAGATTCTGACAGTGGTGAGTTCAAAATGCATTACCAGTGGCAAATCTGGCAATACTGTTGTAGGAGCTTGCTAGTTTGAGAAGATTATTTTTTTAGACTAGCGTAAATAGGTGAGGCATAAAGAAGAGTTGAGATTAAATGAGAGTGGGCTATAGTGGCTCTGGCTGTTGGAGTTAAGAAGGGTTTGATTCTATATAAGGAGCCCATTTTTCTGTTTACTGTTTGTATGGTGTTATTTATATGGCTATCGAAGTTAAGGTTGTTGTTGATTGTGACTCCTAATAGTTTGGTGGTAGAGTCGGGGAAGATAAGGGTGGGATTGTTGGATCTGACTGAGAAGTCTATAGGAGAGGACCTACTGGTACGTGTAAAGAGTAGGAGCTTAGATTTTTTGGCGTTCAAAAGGAGGCAGCGTTTCAAGAACTAAACTTCTACTGAGTTGAATACTTTTTGAGTCAGTGAATGCAGTTCTGAAATAGAGTTGGCAGAACATTTAAGCATGGAATCATCGGCATATTGTATACAGGTGGTTGAGGGATTGCTGCATGAAGGTCACTGATGAATAATGAAAAAAGAAGAGGTCCTAAAATGGAGCCCTGAGGGACTCCAAGGGTGACTGGCAGGTGGGATGATAGTTTATTTTCCCAGAGAACTGCCTGTTGCCTATTGTTGAGGTAGGACTTAAACCATTGTATGGCTAGGGTATCCAGAACAAGAGATTCAAGAGTATTTACAAGCAGGGGGTGGTTTACCATATCAAAAGCCTTCAAAAGGTCAATGAAGAGAGCAGAAGAGAGGATGTTGTGATTACGGTTCTTATTAATGGAGTCGGTGAAAGATAGGAGAGTGGTGGTGGTACTATGAAATGGCCTAAAGCCATGCTGGCAGTTAGCCAGTATGTTTTGTTAAGTTAAGTGGTCTAATAGCTGGTGGTGAATGCATTTTTCCATGACTTTTGCTAAGGGTGATAGTAGAGTTATCGGCCTGTGGTTAGAGTAATCACCACCTTTATGTAGGGGGATAATGTGGGAGATTTTCCAGATGTCTTGGATGATTCCCTCATTAATGGTTCTGTTAATTAGGATGGATATAGGAAAGGCAATGAATTTGGCTGCTTTTTGCAAATATTCAGAAGGTAACTGGTCAGCTGAAGGAGTGCAAGGCTTAAGTTTTATTAAGATTTTGTAGATGAGAGTGGTTGAGATAGGTTGAAATTGGAATGTTGGTAAAGATCCAGGTAAAGAGGTTGGGAGCCTTGTGTTATCAATGGAAAGCTGGCTAGCTAGGTATTGTATGGTCTCTGTGAAGTAGGTGTTGAAGTTGTTGGCCATTTGATGTGGGGTATTATGATCAGTGCCTTGAGGAGATGGTGTGCTAGAGTGACCAGGGTGAAGGAGTCTATTTAAACTAGTCCAAACTTTCTGTGGATTATTTTGGTGTGTTTGCTGTAGTTTAAAATAATAGTTCTTTTTGCAGTGAGTATAGCTTTTTTGTTATATTTCTTAACTGTCTGAAAGTTTGTTGTTCAGGGGAAGTTCTGTTAGCTCTCCACTTAGCCCATGATTTGTTCCTAAGTAGAATTTCCTGTCTGGTTTCTTTTGAAAGCCAGGGGGCTGGTTTGGATTTCATTCTAATAGATCATTTAGGTGTGTGCTCATCGAGGATTGCTAGAAATTTAGAGTTAAAATATTTAACAGCCTCATCTAGTGGGAGAATTTTAGAGGTTTCCAGTCACAGGCATTGAGCTCGTTTTGGAATAGTACAGGGTTAAAGTGTTTCTTGGTTCGTGAGATCCTATAAGTAGGGGTGTTAGAAATGTCATTCTTTTGTCTTATAATGTAAGTTAGAGTATGATCACTTAGATCATCTGGTAGTGTTCCTACATTGTAAGTATGTGGATGTTTATTAATAAGTATCCAGTCTAAGGTGCTTTAATTTTAGGTTGGTTTGTTAATTCTGGTTGTTGAGGTGATAGTTTGAATAAAGCCATAAAGATTAATATATGAGGAAGGATTATTAGTATTGACAGTTTTCCAGTCAGTGTTAATGTCACCTAGTATTATTGCTTCTTGTGGGTAAGTTGAGGACGCCCAGCTAAGAATATCTTCTATTATAATGTTGTTATCGACGGGGGGTAGGTAGATACAGATGATGCAAAGGGATTTGTTAGGGTTGATTTGAAGTCTGGAGATGAGGACTTCAGCCTTACTGTCCAGAGGTGGGTTATAAGTTATAGAGGAGATCTGTAGGCCATTTTTATATAGGAGTGCTACACCCCCACCCTTATGTTTTAAGCGGTCTTGTCTCGATATGTTATAGCCTGGGGGGATAATTTCATTATCCTTAGTTCCAGGTTTTAACCAAGTTTCTGTAAAGCAGATGATGTCAAAGGAGTGAATATCAAGGAGGGCATGGAGATGGGCAATTTTGTTGTTAATACTGTGGATATTGAGATGTCCTATTAGTAAAGAGTTAGAGAGTTTGGTCTGGGTTGAAGGTTTGAGGGTGTGGTGCAGTGAATATTTACTGTAGAGGCATTGGTTGGGCCAGGATTACGATGGATGTCCCCATCCTGTAAGGTGGGGTCCTTTAGCTTAAATACTTGGTTGTATGAATAGTTAGTTTGAAGTTTCCCTTTTCTTACTAAGAGGTTATTTTACTTAATGTGTGTGCGCCGATGGAATTGAGCTAGCAGATAGCAGGGAGTGGAGATGATATTAATATGAATATGGGAGTGGGAGATATCATGAATGGTTGTTTGTTTTGGAGAGTAGTTATGGTGGAAGTAATCAGACTTTTCAAAACAGGTTAGGAGATAGGCAGAGGTGAGGGCAGGTAAAAATGTGGTTAGGAGTATTAAGTTGGTTAGGATAACTTTCATCGTAGTTTGCATTTTGTTATGAATACCTATACAAATACATTGGAGGTAGACTGGGATAAGATAATAAAGAACTAGTAAGTGTAGGAGAGACTTAAGGAGAGGGAGGAGTAGTGCTATAAGGTATGGAAAAGCACTTTATTTATATTTATTTATTTATTTACTGACATTTATTGACATTTGTTAATCGGGTTAGTCCAGCTGGGCTTTTGGCCCATTTTCAGTGGATACTTGAGACAGTTAGAAGAGGAGGGTGTAGCTAAGTGGAGTAAGTGGTTGGCACAATTGATTGGTTGGATGAGAGAGAAGGTGTGGTTTAGGAAATATAAGTGTAGGACCACTGGGGGGGGTGTGGGATTTGGGTTTAGGGTAGTGGAGTGGAGTGAGCCCGCTGGGTGAACGGAGTGGGTTCAGACAAGAAGACAGGTTTTGAGGGAAAATAATCAGTGATTAATAATTTTTACAATTTAATTTTCAGACAAGAAGACAGGTTTTGAGGGAAAATAATCAGTGATTTGGGAGGTATGTCCAAAGTAAGGTATCTAGGAGGTCAGAGACTAAAATAGCAGAGTGAAAGGAGAGCTGACTAAAGGTTGATTCAGAGGCAAAGAAATAGGTTCAGGAGTAACAGAGGTAAGAGGGAGACAAAAATAAGGTTTAAAGGCTGAAATATAGGAGCAAGGTAAGTGATGGGTAAATAGGTAGTACTACTGCCCTCTAATGGTCACTCCAGTTAATGGAAGTAGAGTCTACCCAAAGGGGTTTTAGAGAGACTAGGGGATGGGAGAGGTGAGAAGAATAAAATATAATTTACAAGCAGGGGCGAGAGTTTTAGGAGAGAGGCTAAGGAGGGTATAGGGAATGTGGCTATAAGAGACAATATGGGTTGGTTAAATCTGGCAGGCAGGATGTAATATAATAAGAGACTATGGCTGCTGATAGTCCTGCAGGGAGTGCTCACTTAAACAAAATAAGACAGGAGTTTGTTGCAGTTAAGAAGGTAGGAGTATTTTGTACATACTTCCAAATAACTATTCCTGCTTCTAAGGCAGTACAACATAGCAAAGACAAGACTCTTTCCAATCTCAGAAGTAGGTATCAGACACTTTACAGAAGTCAGGATTATCTCTGGGCCTCAGGTTCATAGGTTCATAGGTTCATACTAGGCTATCTGCCCTAGGGCATTTATAAGCCTAGCCAGAATGTGTTTGGCTTTCGCCACCCATTTTAAATTTATTTTGCTATGCCCTTTTTCGAGGTTAGTATACTGTGCCTCTGTCTAACAGTGACACAGAAGTGACACCAGGGTAAACCTATGATCTCCCATCCACTCATCAAGATTCCTCTTGAAGAGAGTCAATGAGGGACTCTGCCTAACCTGGACTGGGATTTTATTCCAGAGTGAAGGGAGCCTCTGGGTTATGAATCTGTCCCTCCAGCATGTCCTATTTATTTCAGTGCTGAGGTTTAAGTCTCTTGAGCATGTAGCTCGATGGGATTTGGATTTTCTGAGGTGCAGCATGTCCATTAATTCCGGGTTGGACATGGCTTTATACGTCAGGCACAGATCGCCTCTGAACAGGTGGTATGCCACTGAGTAGAGCTGGAGTTTCTTTAACCGGGCAGCATATGGCATCTGTTTGAGCCCTTTGATCCTCTTGGTGAGGTACTTTTGGGGTCTTTCCAGTTGCTGCAGGTGTCTGGTAAGGTACATCCCAAAAGGGGCATTGTACTCAATTATGGGCCTGATGAGGGATGAGTAAAGAGGCACGATGACGTCCCCTGATCTAGATGTGAATCCCTTCATGATTAGGTGGGCTATATAAAATGTTTTTCTAACAACTTTGGCCACGTGGTTGTCAAATGAGAGATTGCTATGGTCCCTAATTACTTCTTCTGTATTTAATGGATTACCACCTATGTGGTAATTTGTGGGCACTTTGTTTTTGCCAAAGGGGATGACTATACACTTTTTGGCATTTAGCTTGAGGCCATGGCTCTGGAACCAGTTGTCTGTTTGTATGAGGCCCTTTTGGAGGATGCTTGTGTCGGCTGGAGAGTCGATTATGGCACCCAGTTTGCAGTCATCTGCGAACTTGGTCAGCCACAGTCCTTCCGTGTTGGCCTGTACCTCAGAGAAATATATACCAAACAAGAGAGGTCCCAGGACTGAGCCTTGTGGGACACCACTTGTAACTGGTTTGAAGTTTGACATGGCTCCAGCAATTCTAACCATGTGGGTTCTGTCCTTGAGCCAATTTGCAATCCATCTAGTGACATAGGGGTTTATATTTAAGCTGGTGAGCTTATCTATAATGCCCGAGTGGGGTATTGTATCGAAGGCTTTTGCGAGGTCCAGGTAGGCTGTGTGGACCACCTTCTCCTTGTCAATGGCCTTGGTAACTGTTTCAAAGAAATCAACCAGGTTTAAGAGGCAGGATCTGCCCTTAACAAAGCCAAACTGGGTAGGATCCAGTGTTTGTAGGTCCCCAATATCTTTATTTATGAGGTCCATGATGATCCTTTCCATAGCTTTGCAGACCAAGCTAGTCAGGCTTATGGGGCGATAGTTTCCAGGATCCGTTGTGGCACCACCTTTATGGAGAGGGACCACTGTTGCTGTACGCCACTCTTTGGGCACATATCCTGTAGTAAGGCTGAGATTGAACAGTAGTTTTATGTTTGGGTTTAGCTCTTCTTGGAGTTCATGTAGGATGCAACCGGCACATCGTCTGGTCCCATTGATGCTGTATTTTTTTGCTTTGGAGAGGGCGGCTCTTACCTGAGCATCTGAGATGTCAGCGGGGCATCACTCTGCTGCGATAGATATTTGCCCTTTTGGTGGGGAGGGAGAAGTTTGCTGAACCTGTCAGCTAGGATGTTGGCAATGTCTGTGGGTTTGGTGTATTTTTGTCATTTTGGACTAATTCTGAGCATATCTAGGAATTACCACCCAGGTTCCTAACATAACTAAAGAAAGCCTTGTGATTATCCTTAGTGTCCTGTGCAATTTTTCTCTCGAAGCTGGCCTTAGACAATTTTATGTGTGCCCGTAGTTTTTGCTAATACTGATCAGTGATGCCTTCCCTTTTGGGATTTTGCTCTATCATTTAGTAGCTTCCTCCTTCTATTGTATAGTTTGTTTATGGCTGGGGTCCACCAGACAGGATGTCTGCCTTTGGAGGATTGGGTCTTGGTTTTATTTGGGATCGCATGATCCATGCATTCCTGAAGGTGTTCATAGAATGCGTTTATAAAGGATTCTGCGGTCTGGGCCGTATTTTCCACAGGCCCGGGGGCTTTGAAGGATTCCACCTCAGTTTTGAGGAGTGTGAAATTTGCTTTAGAGAAGTTTTTCACTGTGGTTTTCTGGGCAGGGGGTGGGGTCGGGATGTGAATATCCAGTGAGATTAGTTTATGGTCTGATCTTACCAGTGAGGGATACACTTCTGGTCTGGAGCATAGAGTCTCCATGTTGGTAATGATCAGGCCCAGTATGTTTTCCCCTCTTGCGGGAGTGGTAACAAGTTGTTCCATAGCATTTGAGTTTATAAATTCAAGGAACCTTTGGGCTAGGGTGTTGGAGCTAGAGTAATGCTCCCAGTCTATGTTTGTGTAGTTGAAGTCGCCCAGTATAATGGTGTTTGGAGAGACCTTCATATTTTCCAGTGTTTTCAGGAAGGCCAAGTGGGATTGCTGGGTTTGGGAGGGTGGTCTGTAGCAGGCTATAAACTGGAAGGCAGTTTTACCCACTGTTATTTGCACATGGATAGTCTCTGATGCTTCTTACTTTGCCACCAACCTGGAGGTGTGGGTATCTTTGATGAATATTGATACTCCCCCTCCTTTTGTGGGTCAGTCCATGTTTTGGGGCTGAAAAGCATGGTATGAGGTATAACCTGGTAGTGCTGGGGTGCTCTCAGGAGCCCTGGACCAGGTTTCTGTTACTGCACAGATATCGATGTTCTCCATGCTAAGGAGAGTTTCGAGTGCATGCATCTTGAGGTTTAGACTTCTGGCGTTGAGAAGCATTACTCTTAGTTTCTTATCCCTTGTGATACCTATGGAGGTGGGTTTGTCTTTTGAGCCTTGCCTAAAAAAGGCACTATGGGGGTAGCAAGAGCCTTTGCCAATATCCAAAAGCCCAGGGGTGACAGGTGCAAGCCATCCCTAGCGAAGCATCGTGGCTTGTCGAGCATATCATCCCAAGCTGACTGGCATTGGATCCCCTTTGAATGACACCAGTACTTAAGCCAATTGTTGAAATTGATCATCTTGTCTTCATATTGTGACATCATTCTTGGTGAGGGTAAGATGCTACTCAAGGTCAGGGTCATACCGGCCTGGGCTACATGCTCAGAGAGCTCCTTTATGTCTCTTTTCATGTAGTCCAGGGAGGTAAGTCTCAGGTCATTCACACCAGTATGGACAATGACCGAGTCATATTTGTACCTGCCTTGGAGTGACCTGAGTGCTTGTGTTATGTGGCAGATCCTAGCGCCCAACAGGCTGCTCACCATGACCCTCTCCTTGTTCAGCCTGGTGAGCGGGACGTCAGTGTGCCTGATGATAGAGTCACCTATTACAAGTGTATCAGGTGTGTTGTTTAGTCTTAAGGGCTGTGACTGTTCGGCACACTGGCTTTGTGAGATATGTGTTGCACGTGTTTTGTTTTGGGGTAGCGGCTGCTTGGGTGTCTGCTTTGGAGGTCTCTGCTGCTTCGTCAGATCTTTATTTAGAGCCTCCGAGTATGTTTTTGTGTGATTATGTGTTTGGTTTGCTGTCGTGGTAGGTCTATGTGAGACTGGAATTGTAGTGAGTGTGGTTTCCTTCTCCTCCTGACTGGTTATGCCAGTACTGAGTTGAGAGAGCTTAGCCTCCAGTTTGGCTATATGGTTGCATCTCTCACGTGTTGGAATTTGTTGGGAGGAAGAGAGGGTTGTCTGTGTACATGAGGCAGTTGTAACATTGCCTCAAGATTCCCAGATTTACCAGCTGGACCAGAGAGGAAATTGCCAACTGAACTTTGGCCATGCTAGAATAATATTGGGAATTCCTTAATAATTGAAAACCAGGGCCAGTGGGGAGTGAGGGTGTAGTGCTTTTAATTTTTAGTGCTGACTTATATAATTGCTTTAGTGAGCAAGTGCCAGGTAACTTAAGTGCAATGTGTTACAGGTAACTTAAATGCAAAAATGACAAACAGTAACTTTCTTTCAAGTGAAACAAGGAAATAAGTACAGTAAGCAATGCAGATATCACTAGTGATCCACAGAAGCACTGAGAAGCTGCGTATTAGGTGGAATTAGCGTTCCAGGGAAATAACAAGCAAACAAACAACAAGCATATAAACAAAGCTAGATTCAGCAGGCCTGGATCTAGTCTATGCTACAACAAACAAGGTGTACCAATTTCAGTAAGATACAGTTCAAATATTCAGGCACTATAAACCTTTAACCAGAAATTCCCAGCTCAGAAGGGCAGAGTCCAGCCTCTTCTCCCACAAGAGTGCAGACCACAAACCTTCTTAATGTAAAATACCTGGCCTGAAGCCAAAGTGCTTAAACCAGAACTAATACACTTTAAGAATAACAGACACTGGGCTCTCAATCAGCAGTTCCCAACTTAGAAGGATGAAAGCTACCTGTCCTGCCACCACAGTGCATGCCACAAACCTTCCTAATGTAAAACAACTGGTCTGAAGCCCAAGTGCTTAATCCAAAAGACTTAGAATGATAGCTACACGGTAGATAGCAGGACACTGAAGCTGGGGGTATGCACTGGCAGGAGGGTTGCACGTTCCAAATAACTATTCCTGATTCTCAATGCAGTACAACATAGGGAAGACAAGACTCTTTCCAATCTCAGGAGTAGGTATCAGACACTTTACAAAAGTCAGGATTATCTCTGGGCCTCAGGTAGATAGCAGGACACTGAAGCTGGGGGGTATGTACTGGCAGGAGGGTTGCACGTTCCAAATAACTATTCCTGCTTCTCAATGCAGTACAACATAGGTAAGACAAGACTCTTTCCAATCTCAGGAGTAGGTATCAGACACTTTACAGAAGTCAGGATTATCTCTGTGCCTCAGGTAGATAGCAGGACACTGAAGCTGGGGGTATGCACTGGCAGGAGGGTTGCATGTTCAAATAACTATTCCTGCTTCTCAAGGCAGTACAACATAGGGAAGACCAGACTCTTTCCACTCTTAGGAGTAGGTATCAGACTCTATACAGAAGTCAGGATTATCTCTGGGCCTCACTTAGATAGCAGGACACTGAAGCTGGGGGGTATGCACTGACAGGAGGGTTGCACGCACAAATGCTACTGACAGGGAAAACTCAGCAGCCAGAAGTGGGGCTAGCCTACAAAGATTTGTAGTATTAATCATTGTGCTATTCTGATATTCTATCTACTCCTTGACATTTCCCTTGTTTTACACATTTCTTCTGCTGAAAAATGAAGAGGGGAATACTCTACAAACATCAGAGATGCCACCTTTATGTCTCCAAACCATACCTCCCAACTGTCCAAAATTTCACAGAACATCCCTGGTTTTGCCTCATATTTATTGTCTTGTTCCATGTAAAAGTTTTAGTTGTCTAGTAAGTATCTGAGGATTAGAGTCAGTCACGAATTTTGGGGATTCATACTTCTTATTGGTCAGAAAATGCATGCTTATGCAAATCTGCTGTTCTGTTGACTTTAGAGTAATATTTAACATTTTTCCCTGGTTTTGGTTCTTTACCTGCCATTATTTTTATCCAGAATTGTTGAGGAGTATTTTCCAAACTGGACAGAGCAGCACTGATAAATAGATAACTAAATTACATACTAATAAGTTGTACTGTAGGGAAAAATAAAGCAGTAAAGACATAACATAATTTATACAAGTAAGCTCTTTTTGTATCAGTGCATCAACCACAGATCTGTGGAAATAACAAAACCTTACATAAGAAAATAGATTATGGAAAAGGGGAGATAATATAAACTAATCTATTGTGTGTTAACTTGAAGGAATTCACACATAAAGCCCCCCTCTCAGATCTGTTAACACTCAAAAAGTAGTCTGACTCTTCATTCAAGCTGTGAGTGTGCATGACTCCAGCAACAGGAATGACATCTAACAGAGGATATAAAGCTCATTCTGACTGTGATGCGTCCATGTTACACAAAAGCAGGAAAAAGTAGAGAGATCTGAAAAGACTGTGAAAAAGCAGTGGTACTGAATGTACACTCTACTTCAGTCTTCACAAAGAAAAGCAAGAGAAATATGCCACACAGGGAGGGAATCGACAGAATGGGAATGACATAGAAAAAGCACCAAGATAGAGAGGGGGAAGCTGTGTTGTAAGGAATGATAAAGCTTAGGGACCTTATAGACTAACTCTCAGAATCCATGGAAATCAGGCCAGTGTCCTGTTAGCCAGGCAGATAGAAATAGTCTACAGTTCACTGGCCAGAACAGAAGCATCTGAAGTTACAAGGACAGCAAGCGTATGTGAGCAGTTCACAAACATATTGAGGAGAGCAGGCCTTTTAGCTTAACGACAGTAGCATGGAAAGAATTCTGAGTGGAAGGCTAGTGTGAAGATAGGTGAAGGCTACCAGCCTAGCCAGATATAATTTTGTAGATAATTCTGTCATTTGTAAATATTAATGTAAGCCACAGGCTTGTTCTCTTAAATGTGAAAAGACTGCATTGGATATTGAACTGCAAAAATGTAACAACAGTACACTCTGCTGTAACAAAGCTGACAAGTCAATCCTTTGATGTCAAAATTCAGTGCCGATAGTCTAGAGGGAGGCATCCTACCTATCGCTTTAAGACCAGAGTTAATGGCTAGAATTTGCATGTATAAATGTCCTTTATTGCTCTGGTTTCTGACCAGGTGTAAAAAAATGTAAATGTAGTTTCTGTTAGCCTGAGAACACCAGAGAAGAATGATATCATGTGAAGCAGCTGGTGCTAGTGGTGAGGATTGAGGCTCCTTGATTGCTGGGCCAGTGCACGGGCGTCACAGTTTAAAGACAGAGAATCAGAGAGCTCAGAGCATTTGTCTTGAGAACATCCAACATCACCAGCACTGCTTTGCTCTAGATGTAAATTATTTAGAACTGTGTTTTCGCTTATATAGCTAGGAAATAATAAGATTAGACTAGCTTGCTTACTGTGATGTCAAAACTTTTCTACCATATTATTTTAAGTATTTCTCTGTGATCTCTGAACTCTTGAAGTATTGTCTTATATTTTTACTATTTATTATTAAACATTTTTAAACCTTTCAACTGTGGCTGTTTTATCTAGAGTTAATTTGAGCTCTAGAGTACATTGCATGTATATAGTGATACTGTACCAAGTCACTCTAATAAGCCTTGACTGTTCAGTCACACTTACCATTTGGATAATAATATTGCACAGTAATAATTGGACACCCTTTTAAGGGCCTTTGAGTAGCTGATAAATATTAGTAGGTTGTGGCAGCTAGTACTACCTTTTAGACTGGGCAGAAAAGGGGCATAGCTAGTGAACCTGTGCCAGCCTTCCTCATGAGTGTTTGTGTGGGTGTATAAACTCTTATCTCAAAGTGTTTGTGTGCCAGCTGCTTGGGCAGGGACATGAAGCACTTGTTGAACAGAGAGGGTTCTGGAGGTTTTAGCTTGCCTACTAGGCTGAGATCTGGACCCTATAGCTGTGCCAGTGGGGAGTCTTACTGGGGACCTGGAGAGAAAGGAAGAATCCAGCCCCAGAGTGACTGTGATCTTTGAGTGTGTATTTATTATCCTTTCCCTATATGGATGCCCCTCACTGGTGTTAGTGGTGAGGATTGAGGCTCTTTGATTGCTGGGCCAGTGCACGGGCATCACAGCTACTAATCTCTTTGGATTACAACAATTTCCAGGAGATTATGCACTAAGAGTTTCATGTTAAGAAAGAGTCACGTGATGCACTTTTATGATTGGGTTACAGATGAACTTGACTGTATAGTATCAGTTCCCTGGAATAGTATCCACAGCAAATAAAACTCTGACAACTCACTAGTTTTAAATCACTGATTAAACAACATCTTAACTACTCCTGGTCCTGTACATGCTCATCACAGGGTTAAAACATTGTGGTCACTGTAGAATACGATCCAAATACTCTCCTTAAACATAATATTCTCAAACTCTTACTGAAATGACAAAACAATTTTTTATACATAACTGCTTCCTGTACAATCCATTAACTTGCATGTGGACTTCCTCTTTAGTAACTTCCACCTCTCTAAAATCTTAGAATGCATAAATTTAGCTACTGTTTGTGTATAAATGTAAATAGAAATATAACTACTCTGTATTTGACTGGAATGTAGTATAATGTAATGTGGAGCTTTTCTTCCTGGGCCTCTGCTGAAAATGGGTCCAGTTGGACTTTCCCAGTAAACAAAGACAAATAAAATAAATAAATAAATAGTATGGTTTTCCAGAATTTATGTAATGCCTTCCCTTAATTTGATCCAGTATATAAGCAATTGAGAAGAAAACTTTGGGGTTAGGGGATAGGACAAAGATAACGTGTCTGCCTCTGGGACAGTACAGAACAAGAGCAACTGCATCACTGACAGCAATGAGACAGATCAAAATAGCAAAAAGGGCAGAAATGTGCTGTTAACATTACAAAGTACTTCACTTAGACTGCAACATTCCAGGTGAGACATATCAGCAGGTGGGGAGAGGTGGTCTGAGTTGAAGTAATGGTAACAAAGCAGGAGAAGGATCTTGGGCTTTTGATACATTTGGATTGAAGTACCGGAGTAGATGGAGAGTGCAGTGGCAAAAGCAAACACAATACTGGTGTGTTTAATCAGATGGGTAACCTGTATTAGCATAGTTGTAATGTTTACACTCTGCAGTGCACTGTCAGACTTTGCCATGAATACTGTCTGCTGTTATGGAAGCTATACAAGGAAACTGACATCAGGTTGCTGAAAGAGGTTCAGAAGAAAGCACCAGAACAATATAAATGTACCAAAACCATGTCAGGGTGACATGAAGGGGTTGCTCAAACAAGAATGAGAGAGACCATTGGAGAGAAACAAACAAACAGTTAGAGGAATCAGTTACTTCCTTCATATGCAAAAGTACTTTTTCATTGAGGAATTGTTGTGGTGGGGTGCCTGTCTGATGGTGAATCCACAGAGGCATTTAAGAGGTTATATGATGATAGAAATAAGCACGAAGACTGGAATGGAGGGGAGACAGAATTTTAAAGTATTTGGATGGAAACATAGATGTGGTTATTGTCTCTGTTAAATAAAATTAATAATTCAATACACAGGAGGTTTAGATTCAAAAGTTTACTAGTGTACACCAGGAGGCAAAAAAACATACAAGTACAGAATTTTGTCTGACATGATGCAGGAAGTACAGAATATTTTATAGTGTTTGCATTCAAGTTATGCCCACCTTACTGACGTGGTTAGTCACAAGGCATCTACATCACTTTTACTAACAGTATTCTATTCATCTAATAATGCTGATGCAGTACATTTAAAAAAACTTTTCCTTTAGATACAATACGGCCTTGCTATCCAGCTGGTCAGTCATAATGTCTTTCTGTAAAGTTACTTCTTAAAGGTCTCATATCAGTTTGAATACAATAGCAGATTCAATCTTTAAATTCACCTCTTTGTTCACTGTTTCACTTTCCCACCAGCTGTGTTTTTATCTTACAAGGGCAAGTTACTACATCAGGAAAGGAAGATTTAATTATTTACAAGGACAAGTTATCTTATCAGGAAGGAGCGGAAGATTTACACATTTAATTTCCTGACCCATCAAATAATCACTTATGAAAAGCATAAACATTAAGCTTGCTGAGCTGGCAGCTGCCAGGGTCAGGGGTCAAAGCACACTGCAGTTTCAGAAGCTACTTGTATTTACACATGAATTTATCCCTTCTGTTATATGATTAATAGAATAAAATTCATTATAAACTACCTTGCTTTTAAACTAGCATTTCACATATATTTAAATCCATATTTTTCTAACAGTCTCCTTCTCCCATCAAGCTTAGACTGTTTGTCTCAGGTTTATAATGTGCAACATGCCTTTCCATATAAAGACAAAGACTGCAATCAGTGACTGGTCAGTTTGCATTGTTTGATGGAATTGCATTCCTGTTAACCCTTTTGTTCTCTGTCCTGAAATGAATGAATAACAATACAGTTATGCACCCTTCCTTTTAAGGCAGCTGGTATATGATCCATCAAATCTTCATCTTCAGCAGAGTCTTCAAAATCCAAGATGATCATCAAGCCATGGATGACCATCAGTGTTTTCACATGTGTGTGTGTGTTTGTGTGTGTGTGTGTGTGTGTGTGTGTGTGTGTGTGTGTGTGTGTGTGTGTGTGTGTGTGTGTGTGTGTGTGTGTGCGCATACGTGTGTATTTTTAGCATAGAACACCTACATCTCTTCCCTGGTGCTAGTCATATCCTGTTTGAGAAACCTGTTTTTTTTTTTTTATTGGGAGGTGTGTACATTTAGCATAAGAGCACCTCCCTCTGTTATCCCCGGTGGTGAGTGTTTGAAGTATATAAACTGTTAGCTGTACAGAATATGTACTTGCTTTCCATGACAATGCACCTGAGCTGTATATATGTCACAGTGTCTGAAGGCTACACCAGTTCTAAAGGCCACATAATCTTGCTTGGACATCCCCAAGATGTGTGTTGATGTGGAAGCTAGAAAAATTGCATTCAATTTAGGGAAAAATAGGAATATAGTGCCTTGGACTTTCCTAGACAAAGCCGCTGTTAGTCAGTCATTGCCTTGTTTCTGGAATACACACAAGGAATACCATCTTGGGTCTTCCCTGAAGTGGAACACATTTACATGTAAAGCTGTGCAGCTGTTGTTTGGAGTTATAAGTCAGGGGCAGATAGGTTCAGTAACTCTTTTAGCTACTGGTGGTGATAGGATAAGATAAGCTGTTAGTTAGAATTCCATTTGTCTGTTTAAACCCATTGAGTCGTTTATTTCTCTACACGTAAAGTTATTTGTATAGTTAATTTAACAAAATGCATTGCTCATCTACATTTATTTCAAATAAAGAATTTTGTTATTTAATTTCAATTGCATGGGGTTTGAGTTTATTAACTTAAGGGTATGTGTACTAAAGTGGTATACATGCAACTGTTGGCTTCCGCCCTTTGAAGAGTTACTGCTGAAGCTATTGCAATCATTCAAATATTTATGAGCTGACTCTTTAATAATAATAAGTATCAGCGTTCTTGGTGTACAAGAATAGTCTGGCTCATGGTAATCTTATTAAAAAGGCATGGAAAGGTGTGTTGGTACTAGAGAAACATAACTGACCCTTCTTAGAAAACAGTGTGCATGTGGTTTTCTATGTAAGAGAATCTTGACCAAGCTTCAGTTACCCATGGCAAGACTGCATTGTAAGGTGCTATGAACAGTCTGAGATAGGTGAATTCCAGGGAAGAAAGTGATTACAGCTGTGATATGCAGCTGTACAGTTTAATGTTTATTTGGCTATGGCTGTTGTTGACCTTTGCAAGAGAAAGAAATGTTTATTTGCCATACTCCCTCTCCATGTCAAGCAGAGTACCTCACGAGCCCTCTTTAAGAGGACCCTGGATGACTGGATGGGAAACAAAAAATATACCCCCAGGATCCCACCTGTATCCCTGCTGGACAGGGAAAACAGGTGCTGACTTTGAGGGAACATGGGCGAAATTCTTGGCTAGGTTTATAAGGGCCTCCAGGCCAATAGTCTAGTATCATCCTATGAACCTATGAACCTATACACTTCTAAGGCCACTCCCCACCTTACATATTATTTTGTAGTCAATAGTGCAGATCGTAACACAGTAGCCAATGGTCATTATATAGGACTTTGGAGCAGTTGGTGGCATCATAAACCTTTTGATCACAATGATTTTATTTATTTTTTATTTATTTTTATTTTACATTTGTTGACCGAGCTAGTCTAGCTGGATACATGTCCATTTTCAGTAGAGGCCCGGGGAGAAAAGCTCCAAAGACATATGCAAGAAAAATACAAATATAAAACTCCCATATAATATATAAAAAGAAGTAACAGTAAAGATACATATAAAACTGAATTTAAAAAGTGGTAGCCGTTTGGAAAGTAAACAAAAATTATTATTATTTTTTTTTTCATAATAGCAATAGATGAGCATTCATTATAACAATATTAACATCAATAGTTCAAATGAGCTTAGCAAGGACAGTAAGGGTACGGTAGAAATTCAAGACAGAAAGTAAATATACATACATAATGATGTAAGGATGTTAATGATGAGATTTAGGAAAGTTAGTCAGGGTTAGTGCAGGAACATAACCAGTGTGTATTGAGATATAATTTTAGTTTCTTTTTAAATAGTGTAGAGATGACAGAGAAGTGAGCTCAGCAGGAGGTGAATTCCATAACTTTCCAACAGTATTAGAGAACAGGTTATCACCTGCTGAGTTGTAAGATCTGCAAGTGTTAATAAGAAGTTTGTTAGATGAACGTAGGTTTTTTAGGATTGCTGTAGGGGGTGAAAAGGTTTATGAGCATTGGTGTATTTGTGGGTTGAGAGAAGATCTTGTGGGCTATAGCAAGCTGGAGATATTGTAGACGATATGGAAACTCAAGCCAGTCAAGTTGTTTTAGATTAAGGCAATGATGTGTTCTGAAAGGAGAGGCAGTAGCAAATCAAGGAATATTATTATAGGATACTGCTAGTTTGCTGAGGTTGTTTTTAGAAAGATTTGTATAAATAGGTGAGGCATAGAGTAGAGTAGAAATAAGGTGAGTTCTTGCTATGGCAGCCCTGGCTGCTGCTGTTAGAAAGGGTTTGATTCTATAGAGGGATCCTAGTTTTTTATTGACTATTTTTATAGTGTTATTGATATGAATATCAAAGTTGAGGTTATTGTCAATTGTTATTCCTAGGAGTTTAGTAGTTGGGTCGGGGGAAATAACTGTACCATTGTTAGATATGAGTGTAAAATGTAAGGGGGGGGGTCTTACGGGTTGGTGAGAAGAGTAGCAGTTTAGTTTTTTTTGGGTTAAGAAGGAGGCAACGGTGAGTGAACCATTGTTCGATAGTATTAAATGCTTTCTGGGTTAGGTTATGTAATTCAGTTTGAGAAGTAGCTGAGCAAATAATAGTAGAATCGTCTGCATATTGAATGCATGTAGTATGTGGAATTACTAACTGAAGGTCATTAATATAAATGGAAAATAGCAGTGGACCTAATATGATGTCTGATAAAAATGTAGTGAACTGAATGAATCACAGCAATGAATTATGTGACAGTGTACAGTTTACTGATTACTTGTAATGTCAGTGCCGCAACAGATAGCAGATTTGCCTGTGGTACCAGAAGACCTGAAAGCTGCAAGTTCTATTCCCACAATAGGTGATTTGATTACTGACATTGCAGTGCAGCATTAGGAGAGTGCTGCTTTCTTAAGTCATGCTTCAGAAGAGATGTCAAATGAAGTTCCATCTGCTTTTGTTCATATTAGCTCAGGTGCAGGTAAAAGATCCCACAGCAACTATTGAAAAAAGCAGGGTAAGTTCCTGATGCCCTAACCAAATGTCTCATAGTAGTATAAATACCACCTTGGGACTCCCTTGAAAAGAGGCCACTAGCCTAGTGAGACTAACATGGTCAACAAATGAAAAATAAAATAAAATAAAATAAATTGTGCACGAAATTTATAACTTTCTATTTGGCCCAGGGTATGGCTAATAATGGTCTGAGGACCAAACCACCAACTCAGTTGACAAAGTGAGTTAGTCAGTTGATTGATTAATAAACCTATAGGTACCATGATCTGGACCTGGTCTGTGAACAGACTTTCAATCCATTACACCATCTTAGGTCTTATCTTATATTCTTCAATTCTGCCAACAAACTCCTAAGAGGCTCATAATGTCATGGGTTTTAATGAAATGTAGATACTCTGAATCTACTCTTCATTTCCATCTCAAAACGTGGTCAAGAAGGAGTAGAATGTTTTCTTCACAGGATTGTAGGAAGTTACTAGGCTAATAGCCCTGGGGATCCTTACAACCCTAGACAAGAGTTTATCCCCAAAAAAGAAACCTCAGTCATCACATGTTGCCCCTGTCAATGATGGACACAGGTGGAATTCCTGGGACAAATTTGTGGTTTCCCATCCACTCATCAAGGGTGCACTTGAAGAGGGTTAGTGAAGTACTCTGTTTGACATGTATGGGAAGTCTATCCCAGAGACAGGGCAGCCGCTGGGAGACAAACCTGTCTCTCCAGCAGGTTTTCTTGATGTTGCATATTAGAGTTAGGCCTTTTGAGGTGATAGTGCACAAGGAGTTAGATTTACAGATATGTAGCATCTCTAGTAGGGCAAGGTCTGATATTACCTTGTAGGTGAGACACAGATCACTTCTGAGAAATCTGTATACTGAGTAGAGTGATAGTGATTTGAGCCTGTCCGCATAGGACAGGTATCAAAGGTCATGGATTCTCTTTGTGAGGTATTTCTGTGGCCTTTCCAGTTGGTGCAGGTGTTTGGAAAGGTACATACCAAACAGGGCGTTATACTCAATTATTGGCCTAATGAGGGAGGAGTACAGAGGGCTAATAACCTCCTTTTTTCTGTATGCAATCCCTTTACTTATGAGATGAACCAAGTAAAAGGCTTTTCTGACCTCTACCGCTACATAATGGTCGAATGTGAGATTGTTGTCTACCTGAGTACCAAAGTCTCTCACCACAGGTTGTGTGCTTAGGGAGTTGCTGTTGATGTGGTAATCAGTAGGGGCTATGTTTTTTTCTGTTTATAAAGCCAGGTTGTTGGCCAACAGCAAAAGCATTAACCTTCATGAACTGTATTAGTACCACAAAATATTTTCCATACTCTTCCCCACACTAGAAGTCAGATTAATAGTCTTGTAATTGTCCGGATGTTGCCTAATTCTCCCTTTATGCAATGGAAGAAACATTTTAATCTCCAGTCATGTAACAGCAGTCCAGCTTCTATGGAAAAGCATTACATTTCTGCCAGTATCTTCCCAAACACTTTGTATGGCAGCCGTATTCTTTCCTCCATAATGCCCCATGAGAGCTGTATCTTTTTCTCCATAATGCCCCATGAGAGCTGTATCCTTCTCTCCCTAATGCCCCATGAGTATCTTCTCTTTCTCCTCCTGAGTGACTTTCTTATCTGTTTTCATTCATATCGGCCTTGTCCTCCAGCTCTGAAATCCTAATTAATTACTACTGTGCAAAGCCTAATTTTGGTATTTCTTTTGGTTTCCTAGTCTTTTCAGACTTCTTACCCCATTATAGTAATATAATGAGCTCCTAATTTCTATTTTTTCCATAATGCATATGAACCATTTTTGCCTTTTTCTGACGTATGTGGATATCTCCTTCCTAATGTATAGATATATACTTTCTGGTTGTCCTAGATCTTTGATATTTGGTACATCCCAGTATTCCCCTGGACTGCCTTGGATTTCTGTTTGGTGGTTCTCTCATTTCAGTGTCTATGATAGGCTGGTAGTCCTCACATTTCAGTGCCTGTGACAGGCTGGCGGTTCTCTCATTTCAGTGCCTGTGATAGGCTGATGCTTCTGTCATTTCAGTGCCTGTGATAGGCTGGTGGTTCCCTCATTTCAGTGGCTTTGATAGGCTGGTCATTCTTACATTTCAGTGCTTGTGATAGGCTGGTGCTTCTCTCATTTCAGCACCTGTGATAGGCTGGTTGTTCTCTAATTTCAGTGCCTGTGACACCATCTGCATTGGTAAGGACTAGGGAAAAATCAATGTCCCTGTAAGGTACTTATTTTCTGTTCAAGCTCTGCCTTTCTTAGTACTCCCACTCCCACTTCTCTACTTCTGACCCCTATGGAGGTCAGAATTTAGCCCTTTTGCATTTTGATAGCAAATGAAAAAGATTGGCACATGATTTTGATCCATGCTTATTCCACTTACAGGAGAGAAATTTTTCTGAGATCCTCATGAATAGAGAGCATTCAGGCTGCAAGCACTTTACCTCAACATTATAGATAACAGATTGTGTCAATTTAAGGCCGTGGTATGACCAGTGTGGGTATAACATCATAGGCAATAGAAGATACCAGGGAAGATGGATGTCCAACCCATCACATGTAAAAGTGTGGTCCCACCTATAATGAGATGACGTTTTGAAAATCACTTCTAGCCCAGAGATAAGCCTGGACATCAGTTTGAAGGGTTTCGTTTTTATGATTGGCATTTGATATCATGCAGCCATGAACAATGTTAGTTGGATTGTCCACTCCAATGAAAACAGAAAATAAAATTACCAAATATATAGTTTTGGAAACTCTTCTTGATTTATACTGGTGTATACATTCCCAGAAAAGCTTTTGAAAATCGAAAAAAAAAACAGAATAACATAGATTAGAAATGACGCAGCTAAATAAATGTAAAACATCTCTGATGTTAAAGTTATCATGTTACATCTGAGTAGTCTATGTGGTGGGTCTCCTGCCTTTCTCCCTCATTATTTTACGTTATTTATTTTTAAGGTTACTACCTTTGTTGGTATACCAAACCACAGCCATGTTGTCAGTCTGGACAGATATCATAGCTTTAGGGAGACAGTCTTGAAAAGCCTGTAATGCCAGGAGGATCACCTCATCTCCAAAATACTGCTATACAAATTGGCTTCTAAATGGGATCACATCCCCAAGTTAAATTTTCTCCAAACCATAACTGTGTTTAGAAATCCTGGCAAGAAAATCATGAGCAGAAAGGAAAACAGGACACATCCTTGATGGAATCCTATAGTGAAATTGAATGTGCACAACTTATTGCCAAGAATGTAGAGCCAGCTCTTGCACCACAAGTACATGGATTAAATGATGTTTAACACCAGCCCAGGGGCCCTGCACTCACACATAACATCACAGGGTTCACATTCATATGCTTTTTCCAAATCCATAAAGCACATGCAGAATTATACTGCAAACTCTCATAACTCCTGCAATATCCATTAAAAGACAAAGTGTTGATCTGTTCTTCCATGACTAGAATGAAATCCACACTGATCTTACAGAGGTTTATCTATTGGATGCAGTCTCCTACCCATTATCATAATGTTACCATATCCCAGGGAATCACATGAACATGACCTCTCTTTAATTAGAACACACACTTCTTGTCTTCCCTGTGAAAATGTGGATCAACTCCCCCACATGCGGGACAGGAACCCACCTCTCTTCCTGCAACCCTCACCACCACATTCAGCAGTACCACCCCACCTTCCACTCAGCATTGAAAACAGTACATTAACCATGATGCCTTAATAATGTTCAGCACTTTCAGCAGTTCTGGGTACATCTAGTCCACTTTTTTCTGCCTTGCCCCATGAAACATTTCAGTTGCTACAGTGATCTCTGACAGAAATTAACCCCACTGGTCCTAAGTGGGGTGAATGTTCAGTGGATTTTTGAGAATCTCAAAGAGATTGTTTTATATCCTGATGATGTTCACAGTCAATATCATCATTGCACAACCATTTCCGAGTCCAGCTTGGAAAGTGTCTTGTTTCTCTCCTTGAGTTAAATAAATGGAATTGTTCATACATCTCATAAATGGATTTTTGTTTTGGTATTTGCCATGGCTGCTTAAACAGTTGGTATCTGCCACTCAAGTATGGAGAGACTCCTTCTTTAATTGGCACTACATTTGACACTTCTTTTTTAACTTTATGGCTTCACTCTTGTAGCCTGTGTCAACCAGCATGTCCTAGCATTACCACTATGACAACCATCTACATTGACTGCCTTTTGTGACCACAGGTCTTGGACCCTGACTTAATAAATAAGGTCTTGAACTGTGTCCTTTTGCTCCTGACCTCTTCGGTTATACAAAGTAATGCACAAGATAAAAGTCTTAACTCATTTCATACAAAAATATCACCTAGGCATTCTTAGGATACTGTACTACATGTGTGGCATTCTCTGGTTTGTGCAGGTACAACCCAGCTAACCTAATCAGCATTTCCTGAAGTTATTATTGATTAAACTGCTTCTCTTGACCAGAGTGTAGAGAATGTATGGCCTCACTTCTGACAGCACAACTATAAAGGTGTACACTAATTTTTGCCCCAAGGCAAGTAGATACAATTTATGCTTATAATCCATTTTCTTTTTGAATATAATATTTATTATGAATGATCCATGACTCTCACAGAATCACAGAACAATTCACCACTCAGGTTCAGATCAGGTGAGCTTTTTTTTTTTCAGTTACAGCCTCCAGGAATCTCCATCTTTTCCCAGCTGAGAGTTAAAGTTTCCAAGTGGAACTTCAGAACCAGTAGGCAGTAATGTGTGCATTACTCCACCAGGGTGGTTGCAATTAGTTGGGATTATATAAACTCTCCTGTAGTTAATAGACAGGAACAGTAAAGAGTTTGTCATAAGAGTTTACCTTGGCATGATAATTTGCAGATTAATTAGCTGCTGCCGTTAGGAAAGATTTCCATTCTGACAGTTTAGTGATTCAACACTTAGTGTTATAGTGTTTTATTTGGTGGGTAGACCATTTTAGTATGTGAACGTTTAGTGTTAGGTGTCATAATAATTAGTAGTACTACATGAGCAGTTGAGAGGTTGATGGGGACAGACAAGTGCAAATTTAGTAGAGAGTGGGGGGGCAGAGGATTAGATAGGATGGGGCAATGCAGACAGAGACACTTTCAATATCACAAAACAACCAGTTATTATATATGTGCACTGTATTTAGGAGACAGAGTTCCTTCAGAATGCTTCTCCCAACTTGTGATTTAGATTATCTTGCCAGGCAGCACTTCAGAGGTAGGATATGCTGAATCAGAACTTGCATATTTATTATTTACAGTAAGTCTGTGTCTCCATCCATCCTTGGTTACATGTCACATCTGACTTCTTCAGGGACCCCATGAATGGCTACTGTCATCCACAAAGCTTAACAAGGCTAGTAGGGAATGGATATAGATTTGCCAAGCCTTTCCTTCATATCACTCACACACACACACACATGCACACACCATGCACATTCACCTAGAAACAATGTACAGTTGTAAATCTACATAGTGCGTGTCTTTGAGTGGTGTGAGGAAACTGGAGTACCCGAAGGAAACCCACATGAACACAAAGGGAATATTTAGACTTTGCATGAAAGGCATCACAACCTAGACATGAGCTGGAGAGCATCATGTTCTCATCTGCACATAAATACAAATACTGTGCATGCAATCAGCAGCATTTTCTTGACTGATATCCCTTCACAAAGATGGGGAGCAATATGTGGTTCCTTCATGCTACTTCTAAGTTGCACAACCATTGCTGTCCGTCTTGCAGGTGTCCACTTAGTTAAAAACCTATATTAAAGTACAGAGTGAAATCAGTTATGCAGCAAGAAAGGTTTAACAGTCTAGCCAGATTGTAACTAGAGTCAGTGTGCCTATTGCATAGGACTTTATAAAGCAAGCTGTCTCACCAGCAAGGCCTGGTTAAACATGTACAATGTACAGAGATGATCAACACACATTTTTCAACATAAACTTTTATATGTTTATTCATTAGACCTAAAACAAGATATTGTGGTACCAAACGGTTCAGAGTATAAGGACTCTGCTGGTTAGTTTGACTTTGTTTTGTCCTCCTCAGGGATCCTTCTCTCACTCTGATGGAGGACTGTAATCACCACAGTCACCCAAAGGGTTATGACACAGTAGACTACTGTTAGATGACTCTGCTTCTGGTTTGTTCCTTTTAACACAGGCTATCCATTTTATTTTTTTTAACAGCTATATATATTATATTGCACTAGATATTTCAAGAGGTCACACAGGATGTAGCCTTCACTCACACTTGTAAGCCTGGATATGTAAGCAAACCCTTTCCACATGCAATGCATAGTACTGTTTCAGGATCCCAAATCAGGATGGGTATTTAACTCACAGTTCAAGTGAAGGGGATAATAATAATTCTTTTAGATCTCCTGAGGTCTTTTGGCTCCGAAACAAATTAAGTGAAAGGAAACAATATTTCCATAATTATGCGATGACTGTACAGTTTGTAGAGTTGTATAAATTGTTTCCAATGTAAGGACATTTGTTTTTAAGATTTGTGTCATAGTTAGCTAGAGTTACTGCCACGGTATTTTTGCTACAAGCATTCCAAATTATAAGACTGTTCATTTCACATTTTAATGCTTAGTGCACGGAAAGGCAGCATGAAGAAAGGTATTTTAAATGTTTATAACAACGGCATAATTAGAACTGTGAGAGAAAAACAGTTATTCCCATTCATTTGTCAGTAATTGGGAAATGTACTATGGTGCTTTATCTGGCTATATGATATATACTGCAGTATAGTTGTTATCAAGTCAAATGTACATTTCACATTAAATAGAAACGCATGTGAAATATAAGATACATTCATCCATTCAATGCTTTTACTGATTACAAAGTGAAGCAGACGCAGTTTTTAACAACAGTTAGTACATTAGGCATGCAACACTTCCTTTCCCTTTTCTTGCTGTAACAAAAGACAGATTTGACAGTGTTCTACTGAACAAGTGTTCTGACTTTCAGATAATTAACACCTAAAGCAATGAACAAATTCCTTCAAAGACCTACTGTTCTTAATTGCACTTTTCATAAATAAATTCAGCAGCTACAATCTTCTTTAACATTTGCATGTAAGTGAAGTGCTTTGTATATGTATTTCATGCCCAAAGCATGCCTAAAGCAGTTGCATATCTATTTTAGATGCATGTGCAGTTTGGTTAATCCACTGATGCAGACCTATTTATGCTTGTATTAGGACATCCATTTATTTTGTCTGATTGAACCAAATGATTTACAAGTTAATGAATCCAGTATTGTTGAAGCTCTTTAAGGTATTTTATTCCAGCATAAATGCCAGAAGCTTTTGTTGCATCCTGCTGAGAAGATGAAGCTGAAAGTGTGCAACAAATGTAGGGCAATTGTTCCTGCTGGTGGTATTCTATGGGACGGTTTATGCTAAAAATTCATTTTGACTGTAAAAAACAGTTCTGGATAGTATGTGGTCCAGCATTGTAGTGCCTTTTAATGTAACCATGAAGCAGCCAAGGTTATATCAGTCTAAACTTGTACCTGCGTGACCCAGGAAATTAGTCTACAATATTTTGGTCTTAACAGGTAGAGTCTCACAGAGAGATGCTATTGACACTCACTGGGGACAAACATTTATAAAGTTAGTAACCATAAGAAGACAAAAATAGTTAACAGTACCAAGTGTACTGCAATGTAATATGAAAAAATCCAAAAGATAAAAGAGCCAAAGTAGGCAGCAGAATATCGAGGTCCAGAGAGACTGTGCAGAAATATTATACAAGCATCTTGTAATACCTAATTGCACAGAATTGCATGATAACAGCTGCCATGGAGAAAGATGTGCTTGGATTAAGACAATCAATAAGAACACAAATTTCTTAATTTGAAAAGAGTGAAATGCTAACTCTTATAGATTTTATCTTATGCAATGATAATGTTGGCATTTTAATGTATTGTAGGATTCTATACATATACAAAACACACACACACACACACACACACACACACACACACACACACACACAAACACGGCTCCTTACTAGTCTGTCAGTTTGCACTTTGGTTGAATGAAACGGAAGTGGAGATTTAATGTTGTAATCCAATTTCATTTACTGCCATATTTTTTTAAGTTTAGTTTAGTGATAAGATGTTGATATGAGGGGCATAGTTTTGTGATTACTATGGAGCTTGCTGGTTTATATTTGTTTTAGGTTGCTTTGAGTAATATTTGCATTGATATATGCATTTGTGATCAGAAGTGCAGATAAGGGTGGCTTAACCTTCCTTGCACTGTTACTTGACTTCAGACTTGGTATATAGGTATCAGGTGGTGTAGGGGTGCAGGGTGTGTGTGTGTGTGTGTGTGTGTGTGTGTGTGTGTGTGTGTGTGTGTGTGTGTGTGTGTGTATCAACCATCAGATGGTTGAGCCAGTGCAATCAAACAGTCTTTTCATCAAATTGGCTCTGCTCAGTGCGGAGGACACCCCTTGCTGGACCTTTGTTATCACCTGTTTTAGTATTTTCACAGAACAAGATCTGTGTAAGAGGCTCCATCATTTGAAGGTTAATGAGATGACCGTGCAATTAAAATGAATATATTTATGTGTGCCTGTGCATGTGTGTGTGTGTGTGTGTGTGTGTGTGTGTGTGTGTGTGTGTGTGTGTGTGTGTGTGTGTGTGTGTGTGTGTGTGTATATGTATATATATATATATATATATATATATATATATATATATATATATATATATATATAAATTTCTCTGTCTCTCACTCTTGCTCTGTGCCTCTCTCTCTCTCTCTCTATATATATATATATATATATATATATATATATATATATATACATATATATGAACCATTTGCAGTTTAACTTTCTTAGCATTTACAGTCAAACCTGCCTGTCTTAAGGATTCTAAGAGAGCCTGCAGTTTAAGCAAATGAGATTCCCAGTCCTCTAAATGAAAGACCCTGTCATTTTAGAGGCCAAATGATAACACTGTGTCTTGAAATTGACCATTCTGAGTTACAAGGGCTGTTTTGTTTGTTTTATTACTATTCCTTCTTCTCATCCAGTGATATCAAGTATATAGCATTCCTTAAGTTCTCTAGCAATTCATGGGATGGGATAGCTATTAAACTTTGAAGTGTTATTCAGTTGCCTAAAGTCTTTAGAGAATTTGGATAATTCCATCAGGTTTTGGGACAAGCAGTTTTAGGGTGGTCCACTCAGTGTGTCACCCCTGAATCTTGCATAATTTAAGAAATTTTTAACTTCTTCTCTTACTATACATTTTTATGACTCTGATGCTATGTAAGGTCTCGGTCTTTTTTTCCAGCTGGCATTTTTAGTTATTTCCTATCAGTTTAATTCTCCCAGGCATTACTGAGAGCACACCTTTGTTTCTCAAGAGAAATTGTCTTATTTTCTGTTTTTGGACTATTGTTGATGATTTTTCTGCCTGTACTTTTGGAAGAAACTCTTCACTCTGTCCTGAAGGAACTTCAGCTTGCAAACTGTCTGCAGAAATGTCTGCATCCTTTCATGGTTTCAGTACATTAATATATAAATGTGCGCTGCCTTTTTCTTTCCAAATCATCTAACCTTATAATTTACTGCATTTATTCTTTCCATCTCCTCCAACAGCCCTGGTCATGTGGCTGGGAATTTGTTTCCCATTAGAGGTACCAGCATTGGCACCTGCTCTCCTGGGTTAAAATATGTAAGTCAGACATCCTTACTATTGCATTTACTGGGCTCTGTACTCCCATGCTATGGGCATTACTAGCTTAATTTACCCTACAACATTTTCTTGAATGGCTGTTGTCAGATGTTCAAATGGCAATTCCTTTTTCCTGCTTTTGCTTCTTAGTTTTGATGTGAATCTCATTGTCTTCCAGCCCATTCTTATTCTGAATGAGTATATCAGCTTGCCACACACTATCTATAGATTCTCTTCCCTCCCATATTTTGCATAGGGCTCTAATATAGGGGAAATATTTACCTAATATTATGTCATGAGTAAAATCAAGTCAATTATCCTAGAAATGTCTGAATTTCTGCATGTGTAAGGGGCTGATATTTTTTGTCTCTATAAATGCATATTATCTCCACTTTTTCACTTTTACTCATTTTATGCCTATGTACTGCAGAACTCTTAACTCACTTACAGCTATACTGCTATTTTCCTAACTGCTGGGTTGGTCCCTAAAGCTCAGTGTCACCTTAAAAAGGTATTTGTCCCACACCTAAAACTCCACAGTGTGCTGAGATGTTTACGCAGACTGTGCACTCCATTTAAATAATCTTTTACACATGCACAAAATGGTCAAGTTGAATCTACATTTATCTTAAATTAAAGCAAAATGTGAAAAACATACTCTTTCCATTGAAATTCTATTAGCTGTGTACATTTTCTGAGCCAAGTACTGCAGTACAAAAAGCAGGCAGCGTACAGCTGACACATGCATTTTAATAATGCATTACCTGTGTAGCACTCACAGCACATTTTCTAACATATTAATGTGCTGTGAGTGCTTTTTCTTTAGTTATTTTACATTTCAAATAACAGCTTTAATAGAATTGTTATTTTCAGTGGAGGAGAACCTGAGGTGGATACTTGCATTGTTTGTGAACAGACTCCTCACAGTAGAATTGGTTTCTGCTCCATGACATCTGATCATTGTAAGATGTCTATCTGTCATTGAGAGGGACTGTCCTCCTAGTTGTCTGCTTAGGAAGTTCCCATGCCACTTTATATAAACGTTTGGCTGCAGCTTACAAATTTTTATTTATTTTCAGGAGATGTGGTGTTTTCCAGGAGTAGGAGAGCCAAATCTTTGTACCATAACAGTAGGAAGTGGCAGGAATTAGTGTAACGTCTTGCAGAGCTATGGCAATTATTTTCTGTAACTTGGACATTAAAACATTAGATATTAGTTAACAAACAAGACCTGAGGCATACTGAATGTCAATGTGGTCATTTTTTTACTTGGCGGCATGTGTTATGGTAATCAAATATTGAACTGAATGTGCTTCGGTGATATTATGAAGTTAACTGCTCCCACTTCCATTTTGATGCTAAGGGTTCCCCCTTCTTTATTCAGGAACAGGACTTGTTTTTGGAGGCTGTGTTTTCTTTGCTTTTTGTTTTCTTTGTGTGTTGATCATGCACTGATGTGTGCAGTCATCATTATTACTGGTGTGCTTTGGACAACCTTTTAGTTTTTGCAAAAAAAACAAAACAAACTGCAACTCTAAAACAATATGTAGCTTATACAGTGTTCATGCTTTGGCAGCAGTCTGGCAACTCTAGCAGATTTGTGACATTTAGACCCCCCACACCAGTACATTTGTCTTTATCTCTGAGTCTTATGCCATACGTTTGAGAACTACTTTTATTACTTTTGCAGCACACATTTGATAGTATATATACTGAAGTTTAGAATGTTGTGGTTTCAGTATGTTGGCAATGCATTTTATATAAAGAGAAAGACTGTTTTAGTGGTAAATAAGTAAAATAATATTTATATGGCTAAATACATAGCTAACATCTCATGAATAGTATGTTTTGCTTTGTGTGTTATACATTTTACTTCTATTTGACAGGTAACAACATCAAGACAGTAAGAGCCTCATCTACTGCTAACATTATTGAAAAGCTATATAATTTCTGTAAATATCTCTGTCTTAGGAGTATTAGCCCCCTGTAATAAATGATGATGAGGTTGGTGGAGGATGTTGAAGATGAAGGTGGATAATGTTTCTTGAGGTAAGCATTCTTTACACTGGAATGAGTAATGTTACCCGTCTTCAACAGGCATAGAAAAGACATTCTACTTGTCTGATATAATGGCTTAATAGCATATGTCCAGTAATCATTTACCTCATCACTGCAAGGCATGATTTCTATGAATTGTAATTTTGCCCCTCTCTCTCTCTCTCTCTCTCTCTCTCGCTGTCCTCTTCAATTTTCTTAACCCTATGAATTTATAGCATGTGTTAATTATATGGTGATAGCAAGAAATGAAAGCTTTTTATGAGTTTTTCCTGGAAATATTATGAGTGTGTGACATATATTAATAATTATATCAATAATGAGATTCATTAGGTGATTACATGGTATTTCAGTGTGTCAAATGAAAGTTTACATAATGGTGCAACAGTTGTCATGGATACCAGCTGTCTGCAAATTATAATTCAGCAGATATACAAACTTGTTCAGTAATAAGATATGCAGATTAGCATAATTATATATATATTTCTGTTGCTATCTCTGGCATTGCACACTTGAATGGATTGAGTAGTATTTCACATGCCCATTCACCAGAGAGGTCATGAATGGCTACTCTGATGAGTCAGTTACTTGGTAACACAAGAATTTGAGTTTTTCCATGGAAATTGTATAAGCATATGACATATGTTTAGAATTACATTAAGGTATTTACATGAGACTCCATGGTATCAACTGAAAGTATACACAATGCCTAAAAGATTTGCACTGATTATTCGTGTCTAGCCAGCACTGTGTGGCAGATATTTATATGTATTTGTCCTTTAAATATTCAAATATTTGTAGTATTCATAATTATGCAAATATTTCAAAAATGGAATGCAGTCTTCATATCTAGTTTGCAGTCCAATGAAGATCGTATAGTTGGGGTCTGTCTATTAAGGGTTCAGGGTAATTAATACTTGTTTGCATAACCATAAGAAGTACATGTAGGTATATATTATCTAATTACTTACGCAATATGAAATGACGTCTGGCTGATATATTATTATCACAGTTGAGAAGAGGTGCACAGTTGTGAAGAGATGTGCATGTGTGTGCTGGATACCTTTCATATTTTAACTTTTTTTGTAACTTTTATCATTTTTGAGATATATACACTTGGTTACAGCTAGGCTGAAAAAGTGCATTCTTAGAAGTTTAGCTCATATGAGGGCTATCCAGAGAAGAGCTCTTCAAGTGTCAGGAGGTGTAAAATTAAACTCAGGCTAGGTGTGAAAGAGTTGATGAGGAAAATTATGCTTCCAGCATCTAGCAAAACTTGAACATCTAAAAATATGACCAACAGAGTCTTTTCTTGCAACGTCTAAAAATACCACATTTCACTTAGTTGTGCTACACCGACATAAATCAGATTAATTTATTCTAGCTGTATTCTTGTCATACTTCATGGGTGCAACATCATTTAAAGCATGCATTTCAGGCTTCACATTTCAGTCAATGGCATTCCCTTCACATTATTACAAAACTTAGCAATGTGACCAGTCCCTCCACATTTATGATGAGCACTGGTTTTATAGAACAAAAGTATATTTTTACTGCAATTTTAGGCTTATAAATTGATATTTAATTTTTAAATGTTGTTAACCAAAAAGCATTCTAATAAAATTACTAGCTTATCAGAGCCCTTGGGATTACTTTGCAGGGCCCATTTTCTTTTCTACTAAGCAACCCTCTTTTTAAAGCTGTCTGCTGATAACATTTCTAATTCATTCACTTTACTGTGGTATTAGGTTTCAGCCAAAGCTCTAAAATATGCTTAAAGTCCTGTATATGTGCACATACTAAGTCTAGCTATGAAAGTGTATTGCTTGTATCTTGAGGGCAAGGGCACCCGCAGGCAGGTGCAAGGGGGTGCACTTGCACCCCCCTGGAATCAGCTGGCTGAAAAATTAATTTTATTTTAATTTAAAAAAAAACTTCTTTTTGTTTTTTAAAGGGTGTTCCTCTTTAAGAACACCCTTTGCATCCTGTCAAATTGCACAGACGCAACAGGTGTTTGCAACCTGTTTTCGTCTTCTGTGTCTGTGCGACCAATGGTTTATGTCTTCATCTTCCACATGCCTACTGGGAATTTGAACTCCAGAGGACGTTTGGACTGCGGACGCGCCAGACGAATGTAGAAGTGAGAGGTAGGTGTGTGCGTGGCACTGGTATATCACAAGTATCCCTTTTAGGACCTAACCTGTTCAACATCTTTAGAAATGACATGCACACTTCAGTTCCAGAAGCCACACTTGTCCAATATGCTGATGACTCTGCACACTTCTGTACAATGTATTCCCTGAACTCCACACCAAACGATTAAAAGCTCCACTCCACAAATTCAAAACTTGGCTGACAATCTTGCATTTTCTACTGACCCCCTCAAACAAAACTAATGCTATTTATCAAAACAAATATCTTATCTCCACTGTTTTGTCATTACACAGCTCCACCACATAACAGATAACCCACATGATACTTCTGGGTGTCATCGCAGACAACAACCCTCTTTTTGATAAATATAAATATCACGCTACTTACAAAGCCATAAAGAAGCTTGATATGTTGTTCAAAACCAAAACATAACTGACCGATGCCACACTGTTAACTACAGACTTGTGCCTTTTACTCCACAGCCTGCTATACTCAGCCACCATTCAAACTAATATCCAAAATCACAACTCTGTATACTTGAACAGACCTATAGTAAAATATCCAAATATGCAAACAATCTGTTCAATAGATGGCACCACTGCATTGCTGTTAAAAAAATTAAAAAATAGCATCTCCTATTCACATCTTAAGGCCAACTACAACACACTTTGTAGACCCACCCAAAATCTCAGTACATCAGTTTTAGTAAAAACAATAGCACCCTCCAAAAGCTGTGACCCCAACATCAGAATCTCTTGGAAATAACAAAAATCAGCAGTTATCCTGGTGACCCTATTTTTCTGTATTTTAGGCAAAACTGTGAAACTCCCTGCTAGGTGAATTTACCTCTGAACCTAACTAACCACAAACCATTTTCTAACAAAGTCAAGAGCTACTTCTCTTCCAACTGGGTATGTAACTGTTCTTTATGAACTATCTCACCACCACTACCTTTTCATGCATTTTTCTGATTATTCATAATGTACCTTCATGTATGGGTAGATTTCTCCTCAGTTGCATTAGGAACTACTTCCTAACCAAAATTCCTATAACCCACCTCTTTCACTATTACTACTACTTCTCATCTTCCATCTCTCCTCCGTCTGCTCTTTACTCTGCTTTGCTTCTCCTTCTGCTACTTACTTGATTTATAACTGCTGTTCAGAGGAAAGGGTGGCCATGGTCCACTTGTAGGGGCAACATAGCTGCAAGACCTTGACTGACTGTTCTACATTCGAGGCAGCCAAGGGCCATGTATCTCTTCACTTTTATGCCTGGAAAGCTGCATCCAAGGACAAGTTAATTTGGACAGGCATATCCAGGGGTACAAAATTCCATTCCACACATGACCACTTCCTAAGTTGTTGCCTTTGTCTTGATGTTCCTTCCTGTCAGAAACACCCTATAAGAAGGGTGTTAATTGGCTCTCTACAAAAAAAAAAAAAAAAAAAAAGAGTCATCCAAGAGGTCCTACCAGACTAGAAAAGGTACACATATTACTGAAGATTCTTTTTTAGTGAGAAAGATAATAAAGAACATCATGCCCATATGGGATTTAAACAGCTATAACACATTTATTTCAAAAGGAATCTTATAAATAGTCATGGTGTTGTCCATCTTTCTGTGCTCACCTGAAACAGATTGTGGGTAGTCCCTGGACTGCTGGAACACCTAATTCTATATCAAGATTGCTGTTTTCTTCAAAACCTGGTCTTTTCTCAGGAACCCATGCTAGAGTTGTTTCACTCTCTGGAAATAACAATGAACTTTGATATGTCCCATCTAAGTAGATTCTACCTGCTTATTTTTACTCAGACTAGGTGCGGCTAGAGCACTTTAGCCTGTAGGACATGTATTCTTTTAGTCTGGATTTTGTCTTACCTACACTAGGTCTCTGCACTACTGGAATCCCAGTCAGCAACTGCTCACCTCTGTCTCAAGGCACTGGATTTAATCTTAGCTGCCTTCCCTATGATGCCCTTTATAAGGTATCATATGAAAGTACTTTATTAGACTTTAGGAACCCATTGGTCTCATCTGTGAGATTCCATGTCACATCTGGTATGAATATGAAGAACTTTCAGAAAGTACCTGCAGTTGTGGATCCACCTGCCCTACCTTCATTTTAGATTCCTGTATTGCTTAGTAGCTTTCACCCTGGGCACATCTGCCTTGTGGGGTACATTCATTCTGTTAAAATATTCAAGGTGTCTGAAACAGTGCAGAGGTATACCTACACATCAAAATATTGCAGATGAGTTCAGTCTTTCTGCTCCTTCAAGCCATATAGGTCTTTTAGCCCTAGGGTGTAGTAGTAGTCATTAAGTCCAATAGCACTGAATTATATTATACCAACATGTAGAGGGGACCCATTCTTACTCTTTGTGTATAGAAGCAGTGAGAGGTTAGAAATTCTAATAGCCAGCCACTTCCCAGTTGAAGATGTTCCTTATTTTGCAAACATACTCAGTTGCTGGTGATGCCTCACGTTTCCTGAACTTTCCTGTGATGCAGAAGCTTTGCCTTAATGGACACAAAAATGAACATCAAGTGCGATAGCTTCTTCCCCATAATTTTCCACCAGAGGGTACTATATGGATTCAATAGTACAGAAAGCCACCCCAAACTCCTTTCCACTTTTCCTCCCATTTTTATCTGACTATGGGGTTTACAGAGAAAACTAAATTACACAAGTCAAATATCTTTCTCATACCTCCATTCTAGGCTTAATAAGTATGGTTTCCCCTGCTACTTGCCTTATTTGTAAAAGCAGCCTCTCCTGTTGCATACAGTAAGAGCAATCCTATTTCACTCATCTGGAAAATCATACTTGTACATTCACTCCAAGATTTAAAAGATAAGTGGAAATGCTTTTCCATCGTGCTATCTCAAGAGGTTTGGATCCATTTTCTGTACCAGTTCTGTCTTTTCTAAAGTATCTAGCCAAACTGTAATTCCTGACTTTCATTCTTCAATCAAAGCCCATCTAAACACCATGTCTTATTTCCAATAAGGAGTAGATTATTTCCCTTTGGCTTCTTTAAAGGTTTTCAAAACCCTTTTTAAAGATATCTTTCTGTTGAGACCACCTCCAAAAGTTATGGTTCTACCTTTCTGAGCCTACAGATTCCAATGAGTATTTTTTTCTTACAATACTTTCATTCCAGTGGTCATGTTTACTGCAACCAGGAGGTTATCTGAGTTACAAACTGTATCCACTTCCTTATTTTGTCTTTTTACAAAGATGCGTTTTCCAATGCATTAATCCTTCCTTTATGCCTAAAATACCAACAGAATCCAACTTCAAAAATGTTTGTTTCTTTCCTCAACATTCTAACAATGCAGACTACTGGATTCACTATGCAGACATGGACCATCAGTTAAAGTTTTATATCCACAGCACTAGGTCTGCCAGATAGGACTCAGATATTTATCTCTTCAGTGAAAAATAAGTGGGAAGTTTATAAGGTCACTCTTGCAGATTGGATTACAAACTGCATTTACTTTTGTTATAAAATGTATAATAAGCCTCTTGCTTCAAATCCCAGAGCTCATTCTACAAGAACACTCACTGTTTTTATGGGATCCAGATCTGGATGATGTTTGTGCAGCAGGAAACCTGGTCTTCTCTCATCGGTGGCATAAGGTATGTGTGTTTTAGTGTTTAAGAGATTGTGTGTGTGTGTGTGTGTGTGTGTGTGTGTGTGTGTGTGTGTGTGTGTGTGTGTGTGTGTGTGTGTGTGTGTGTGTGTGTGTAACAAATAGGTAGGTAGGAGTCTGTGGATGTAAGAAGTAGGTAGGGGTGTGTATGTGTCTATTTAAGAAGTAGGTGTGTGTCATGTCTATTTTGTGTGCTTTCACAGTTTCTAATGTTACTTATTGGTCTACTTTTAACTTCAGAAGGATGTTATATCTTCTTGGTTGCTTTTAGTTGTTCGATCGTGTGTTAAATGTTAAGTTTGTCATCTGATTTGAAGCAGGAATTGCAATGTCAGAGTTTGATAAGAGTGTTCTGCTTCTAAGACAGCTTGTAATCAGTAAGAATAAAACACACTTTTTTATACTATTGTGAAGTTGTTGTTTATAAATGGTATAATAGCCATGTAATTGGTTAATAGTTACCAGACAGACGGAAATGCCAGCCTATCATGCTTGATGTTGTTATGGTGTGATGTCAAGTAGTTTTGAACTGCAGACTCTTCAGTAACCCAGACTGAAGGATCAGAATTTAAGATTACAATTGTATATGTAGTTTTACATTAAATGTCATGAACGAATTGTTACTCATCTCTATATATTTAATATTTTGTCTTTTTGTAATATACTGTTTACTGGCAAACTTTTTTCCCACCGTGTCTGCCCTTCTCAGTATTCTTGTTACATTTTCAGATGTTTTTGACTTTTTTTCCACTCTTTCATCAACACTAAAAAGGGAAGCTGTCATATCGGAGTCTCCACAGCATTTTATAGTGGAAGCCTGTTTCTTTGGTTGTGTGTATAGCGAGACACCAATTATTGAGTTAATGTGCACTGACTTGTTTCCATGTATAAGAAATAGGTAGGGAAAGGTATGGGTGTGTGCGTGTGTGCATGTGTGTGTGTGTGTGTGTGTGTGTGTGTGTGTGTGTGTGTGTGTGTGTGTGTGTGTGTGTGTGTGTGTGTGTGTGTGTGTGTGTGTGTGTGTGTGTGTGTGTAAAACAAATAGGCAGAGAAAGGTATGGGTGTGTGTGTAACAAATAGGTAGGGAAAAGTATGAGTGTGCGTGTGTGTGTGTTTGTGTGTGTGTGTGTGTGTGTGTGTGTGTGTGTGTGTGTGTGTGTGTGTGTGTGTGTGTGTGTGTGTGTGCGTGTGTGTGTGTGTGTTTGTTTGTAAGAGGGAGGGAGGTGTGTGTGTAAGAGGGAAGTAGGTCTGTGTATGTGCATGTAAGTAAAGGGGGTCATACCTCACAATTATCCAGATTTTTGCCTCATATTTTCGGTTTGTTTCTCATAAAATTGTGTTTTTTCTTGCAAATCACTGAGGATTGAAGTCAAAATATTGGCAGACATTTGAGTTTTATGCTTCATATCCTCAGAAAATGCATACTAATACAAAACGTCTTCTTCTATCCACTTTCTAAGGAGGTAGGGGTATGTATGTGCATGTCATACCTCAGAACTGTAAAGATGTTCACAGAATGTCCAGATTTTTGCCATACATTTTTAGTTTGTTCCTCATAAAAATTATTTTTTTTGTCAAATCACTGGGATGAGCTAAGGATTAAAGTTACTAAATAATATATATTTGTGCTTCAGACCTCATCCTTTAGAAAACACATTCTAACATAAATCCTGTTATTGCAGCAACTTTCTAAATGTTTCCCTAGTTTTGGGCACCTGTCCCCAACATTATAACAGGCTTTGTCCAGATTTATTGTGCTAAGAGATTGAGAGGTAGTGTGTGTGCATGTGTATATGTATGTATGTATAAGAGTGAGGTAGCATACCTCTCAGTTGTCCAGGTCTTTGCCCCATATTCCTCCTAAAAGTATTGAAATTGTTAAATAATAACAGACGTTTGAGTTTTAGGCATCATATCCTTTAGAAAAATGCATACTAACAAATTCTGTTATTTTTAGCAATTTTCTAAGTTCATGGGGGCAATATTTATAATCTGTCCCTCTTTATTTTAGGCTTTGTCCAGATTTTTTGCACTAAGATGATGAGTGGGGGTGTGTGAGAGAGAGTGAAATGCCCTAGTTAGGGTTAGCAGGTGGAATTTATTTTCAAGTGCATTTTTAAGGAATTGCCAGCTTCAAGGGAAGAGAAATTTACTGCTGCTCATGCTAAGTTTGCTTAAAATGTACAACTGTTTTGTTCAGCAAATGCTATCACTATTGACATATAGAATTTTAAAGCAGTGTTAGTAACACAGCAGGTAGCATACTTGCATCTTGGCTATAGGTTCTACTTCCACAGCATGTAGATTTGTATTTTAAGGAGATGTGGTGCTGCAGTCCTGAGTATGTCCTCCTTTGGAGGAAATGCCTAGTAACTATGAACCTGTTTTTCAGCTTACCACCCATTCCCTATTGCAATATACTATTTTACCATTTTTTTTAATGTAGCATGGGAAATTTATTCTTTAAGGGCAGTAGGCACTGAATTTGTGGATGAAACACTGAAATATAAAGTTGTTTTCTAGCAACAAACTCTTCATTAGTTTTAGATCTCTTTAATGTGGAATTATTCAGATGACTTTTACTTCTGCATAGATTGTGCATACTGACTGACATCGGTGGATTGTAATGATAGAAGTTTAAGTGGCTTTTTATGGTTGAAATGTTCTGAATTGGGCAGTTTGTCATTATTGGTTCATATGTTTTGTTTCATTGCTTACTGGAATAACATTCAAAACTTTAAATTTAAAACATACTCTAACTAGTGGTGCTGTATTATAGAAGGGATATAATTAAATTACTGTATATTATAATTAAAACAATCTGTATATATTATAATCATATGTATAATCATATGTGTAAATATGTACACTTCTTATGCATGGCTACTCTTGTTTATCACAGTAACATGAAGGATACTGTAATGTCTGTGTCAAGAAATAAGGTCTAAAGTTTTTAGTTAAGCATATAATGAAGTTGTTCACATCACTGATAATAGACCCAGTTTCATATAACTAAGGGTAAACCACACAAAAGCAGAAAACACCCAGAATTTCCCTTGCCCACTCAATAAAACTAATCTTGAAAAAAGAATTAATAATGTGCATATATTAGGGCTCTTTATCTTTAAAAAGATGAAGTGAATGACTTGCAACTGTGTCAATATTGGGATTATGAAGAAATGCTTGATTAAGCATTAATTAAAAGATATACATAATTTAGTGAGTGCACACAGTTTAAGTTAAATACAGCTATAATGTGTCGTGCATTCAGAGCACAGAATGCCAGCTTTTATTTAAACAGCAACTTGTGTTACTGAGAGCTAATCTTGGAAGCCAAACAACACTAGTGTTATAAACTAATCTGCTTAAATCTGTATAATCCGAACAGGCTCATGGGACTCAGTTTAGTGTCCTACATGAGAAATACTGAGCTATTGAACACTATCCCCCAGTAGTTGTTTTTAAGTCACTTATAAATAAATAAATAAATAAAACAAGGGTAAGTATTTTGAGGTAAAACAAATACCTTGTCTTTATAGTAGGTGAAAAGTAAAAAGGAAAACTCTGTTAGTACCCAAGTAAATAAAATGATTATTAGCAATGAATGAGAAATTATTCCAGTGTAGAGAACTGAACAGCCAAGCCTTCTTGATCAGAATTCAAAAGGGGTGCCAGCTGAAAGTTCCCTTGAGTTAGTTGCAATGTACATGGGGTATGTAAAAAAACTCATCACGGATTCCTAATTAAATCTAGATATCTGTAATCATTGTAGAAGTAAAACATAAAACAGTATGCTCACTGAGAATTTTGAACAATGTTTATGGCAACTGGGGAGAAATAGCCAAATAATGGGACCCTGTAGTGGCTGAGTGTGGGGGGGGGGGCTGCATGGGTGGAGGGGGTGGGGCTGTGTGGGCAGAGTGGGTGGGGCGGTGTGGGCAGGGCTCTGGGTTTGCACCCCTCTGCAAAAATTCCTGCGGGCTCCCTTGCTTGAGGGATATACCAGCTCTAATGAAATGTTCTTAAGTTTATCATACTCCATTTAGTCAGTCTTCTATTTGCCCATATGCATTTCCAGTGCCTTTCATGTTAGCTGTGATAAGATTTGTTCCAAATCTGATCAGCCTCAGTTTTCTTTGGTGATGTAGTACTCAGATGTCATTAAATAAGATTCTCAGTCTTCTTCCCATGTTAATGTTTTATAGGTGTTACAGTTCTGGGGTTTATTGCTTTGCTGGTCATCATAGTGAGGTATTTATGCAGCTGCATTAGCTATTGGCCAATTCCCTTCTACAGCTGTACAATTTCCCAGTAATTTCACCATTGTTGTGGGCACCAGTTATCTGTGTTTGAAAATTAACAGGAAATTTTTAGTCCCAAATATGTTTTTCACATGGTAGCTAAGGTGGCCACAAGGAGGGTAGCAGCAGTGGTGCAATGGTAGGCATTGCCACCTCACAGCAAGAGGTTCTCTGGTTCAATCCTTGGCTGGGATACCTTCTGTGCGGAGTCTGCTTGTACTCTCTGTGGTCACATGGGTTTCCTCCGGGTGCTCCGGTTTCCTCTCACATCCCGAAGACATGCTGTAGGTTGATTGTACACTCTAAACTGGCCCTAGGCATGAGTGCGTGCATGGTTGTGCCTTCTGTTGAAGGTTGGGCGCTGGGCTGGCAACTCGATACCATAAAACTTCACTGCCAATCATGAGCGGACAGGTGATCCACTGTGGCGACCCCTAACCGGGAAAAAGCCGAAAGAAGAAGAAGCTAAGGTACTCCAAGGAAGTGAAGTTTGACAAGTCTCTGGCCAAATTGTCCATATACACACCAACAGTGGATGCCCATGAAGATACTGTAGGCAGGGGAGGGCATATGTAAAACCATGGTATTATTTAATAATCCACAAACCAAAGTATAAGACCAATTAGCTTTGCATGAATAAATAAATAAAATAAAATAAAACCTTAGTTGCTTTTGAATGACAGATGTCAGTTCATAGAGTATCTCCAGGAAACAGAGTGTTGTTTAACATAAAGAAAGTCAAAACCTGCAGATTTGTCCCAGACCCCTTGATAATGCTAGGCTGCAGACCTAACTTTCATCTCTTAAAACCTCTTTCACAAAGAGTAATCCAGCAGTTGAGTAATCCAGCAGTTATCCCTGCCTGGTCAAGAATCTGTCTCACTCCACTATTACAGATCTTCCCTTCAAATGACTGTCTACATGAGGAAATAACTCTTTGAGTTTAGCTGTCCAGTGTACCCACTTTTGCACCTTAGTAATTGACAGTAAAGGCTCTGTAATTTAAGTAATTGCTTTGAGAATGTTTCCATAGTCCAGACTTTGAGAGCACATTTCAAGGCAAATATGCATTTCCATAAGTAACATAGTACTACTATATATACATGCACACACACACACACACACACACACACACACACACATATATATATATACACACACACACATATATATATATATATATATATATATATATATATATATATATATATATATATATATATATAAACTCCATGCATCTACCAGGTTGAGGATATAAATCTTTAATAATGACAAAAAAACAATAAAATAATAAAACAGGATAAGCGCTTTCACACTAAAATAGCCCTTCTTCAGATTTATTTAAACAAGCTAGCTGAACCCATTTATACTAGTCACCTACCAATCAGTAACACATATACTTCAAACAACATATAACAACATGTGTTTCAGCACCTGCTAAAGCATAAGGAATTGTTGACCTTCTTTGGTCGTTCGAATTTTTGGGCTGTATTTCTACTTTTCTTCAGAACCACATATGGCCAAGGGGCTTCATAAGAACGTGAAGCAAGTTGAATTGGATTATTGTCCGAGAGCACCTACTAATAAGGATTTACTGTATAGCAAAAGATTGATCTTACTACAAATCCACTTTTGCATCTGAATCTTTCTGATACTGAATATGACTTGGATGTGCGACCTGTTGATATGGTCATTTTTTGCTTAAGGTAAGGTAACTGGAGAATCACCTCTTCAATCTGAAGAGGTAACAATGACAACACCTCCATCTGGAGGCTTGCCTGCAATATAACATTATTCCAGTAGATCTGAGGGTGTTACTGATGCCTACATGGCAGTACACATCATGAACATTTGAAAAAATGGCAACTGCTGAATTTAGAAATGAGCTTCAATTATATACATTTGCTACTGGAGCATTTTGATCCGATCGAGAAAGAACTTACGACTATGATAGAGAGACTCCAACAGGACATTGAATTGACTTATACAGATCCTAAATATATCTTGAAACTAGAAGATGTTTATTTGAATATTGATGCCTATGATTCTACACTGGAAAACCTTAAGACTAAGAAACTTAAGCAAGACTTTAATGATTTTGAGAATGGGCATATTTTTGTATGGCCTAGGGCTAGTAGTCTTCATACTGGTAGCACAGAAAATAATACTAGCGATCAGACAGTTGTGGTCAATGCATGCCAGGAGCAGACACCAGAGATGTTGACAATGAAGTCTACTAGTTCACGACCAATTTTCAGCCCTATAAGAGATTCACATTACAGTAATGATTTACCATCTGATACCTGGAATGGTCACAATAGGATGCCTCCTAACAGCTTGGGTACGAGACCCAAGTCTACTATTTAGACACCAGTGGTTTTTCAGACACTCCCCCTGTAAATATCTCTACCGAGACAAGTGGACAGAGGAAGATCACGGAGCAGGGGAATGAGAAACAGACAGATGTCTCCAGAGGCAATCCAAAGGAACATCAGACAACAACCACAATGAACATGCTTGTCATTAATCTGTCATCCATATGGTTAATGGGTGATCAGCATGCTGTACTTAACAATGTTTTGAATTTTGTCCCCTCTGTATTCATTAAGGCTTTTTTGCAGAAATTTGATGTTGAAATTGATTCATGGTAATGATACCATCATAAAAAATGTTGGAAAACTTTGTAAACTCAGTCTTTATACACCCCAGAATAGTCCTGTATTTGAAATGTTTTAGCAGATTTGTGAGGAGATATTTGATACATTAAATCGACATAAACATCTTCCTTTGAAAGTGACACATGGAGAGAGGGAAGCCGTACGGCAGCGCCAAGAGAATGAACAAATATCAATTAGACCTGCTGACAAAGGGGGCGGTCTGGTAGTCATAGACTCTATTTTTTATCATCTTAACCTGGTGCAGCTCCTTACTGAAGATTCTGTTTATGTCAAGATATCATATGAAGATGTATCGAGGTTGATCTTGAATGTAAAAGAAAGACTTCTTATTTTACTAGAGTTACACAAAATATCTTCAGATTTGTACAATATGTTATTGGTTTCATATCCATTGATTCCAGTAATAAATGGCCTTCTCAAAGTTCATAAGTCATTAGACAATCCACCTATGAGACCAATAGTGGTTGGGAATGGATGGGTTACTGAGATAATTTATCTTTACTTATCGACAAATGAAGCCAATATTAGTTCAAGCCCCAGCAATTATCAAGGATACAAGGGACTTTTTACATGCTTTGCTTGATTTTACAAGGCCTTTGAATGATTCTGTCCATTTTGCTATGGTCACATTGGATGTCAATAGCACCTCTTTATAGTCATTCCCAGTAATTATGGAATTAAATCTGTCAAAGAATTTCTTACTTCTCACAGTGCCTTTGGTATGGATAATATATATCTCATGGGCATCTTTTTGGAATTAATTTTAGATAGTAATGTCTTTATGTTTGAATGAGATATTTATTGGCAGAAATGGGGGGGGGTAGCCATGGGTACCCCCAGTGCTAATACACCAACTTAGTGCTGGCAAATTGGGATGCAGCATATGTTTTTAATAACAATACTTTTTCATTCTGTTTGAAATTTTGTAAGAGATTTGTTGATGATATATACCTCTTATGGGATGGCAGTATTGAAGAGTTACATGCATTTGTTACTCATCTTGAAACAACGACTGAGTTTCTTAGATTTTCTTTTAAACATTCGGCTTCCACTACAGACTTCCTTGATGTGAGGCTTACCATTGATGAAAGGGGTTGAATCACTACAAACATATATAATAAAGAATGTTGGAAGAACAACTTATTACATTGTAATGGTATGCATCCACCCTATACTTTCTCAAGTGTATTCAAGAACCAATTTTCCGTGTCTCCAGACTGCATTTAGATGATATCCAATATGCTGCAGCTATTAACAACATGATTAACAGTCTTAAGAACAGAGGCTGTATAATAATGGAGATTGACTGTGAGAAGAACCACATACAAACATTAAGAGACACAACTGGGAGACCATTCTTTAAGGATAGAACACTAAGCATGCAATCCAGTGGCGATGTTCAGCATAAATAACCTTATACATGTATCATGACTTGTGCTAATGATATACAATATTTTTGTAATATTATTAGATCCAACTGGAAAATTCTTAGGTCTGATTCCAGACTTTTGGACTTGGTAGGTGATCAACCATCTTTTAATTGTAAAAAGAACCATAGCTTAAAACAGCTTCTGTGTTACAATAAGAGTTACACCAAAGACTTTATCCATTCAAGAACTGGAACCTATCCCTGTTCCAGTTGTAGCTGTTGCTCTCATATCCTCAACACAAATGAGTTTGTACACCCTATATACAAGAAGACATACCTATGTCATAGTTATGTGGGTTGTAAGACAAAGACATTTAGTGTATTTTGCTGTGTGTCTCCTTTGTAATTGTTTCTATGTAGGTAAGACCAATAGGCAGTTCAAGGAATGCATTTCTAAACATGTAAGTGATATACGGCTACAAGATTTTACAAGCCATTGACTAAACATGTCTCACAATATTCTGGACAATATTTCAAATTTATGGCTAGTCACGTTATTTCAGAAGGTTTGCATGGAGGAGGTATGGTTTTAAGAACTGAACAAGCAGACATGAGATGGATCATTCAAATGAGGGATGATAAGCCACCAGGACTGAATGTAGCCATTACACTGAAACCAGCATTGAAAGGTTGCAGGTACAGCATTTGTTGTCATTTTTATCTTTACTTATATGAAGTAGTTTTTTTTTTCATCTATTGAATGATGCTTAATGTTTTATGATATATTTTATCTGTTAATCTATTCAGTCATTTGTGTCTTTGGAACCTATAGGAAGGATATGCCCCCTTTTATGGTTAAATGTTGAATTATGTATGCTTCTGGGTTCTCCATTAGATCCAATACATGTTTTTACTGGTGTATTGGCTTTAATAGTATTTAGGGGTTTATGCTGCATTTCCTATTGGAGTTTTGCATAATCCTAAGCATGTGTTCAAGATATGTTCATATACAGGTATTTTATATATATTATTATTTTATAGTTGCCATTTTATATGTTTACTTATTTCTTACATGTATACTCACATTTATTATGGATGTATTGACGGAAGTGCAATGTTCAGAATTACGCTGATTATTTTAGACCTGGATTGTTTGTTGTGGCTGTTTATTTGTTAGGTTTATATAGGTTGCATGTAAGTAGTCAATGCATTTTATTTTGTCTGTTGAGAGATTTTCCACTTTTTATACTTTTTATATGTATCGTTATTACTTTGTGATTTTTCACTAGATGACATATGCATTCTCTCACATTCTGATTTAATGGGTTTGCTGGATATCTGAACATTCATTTCTGATTGGTTGCATTTTTATGGTCTATATGAATATTCACTATAGTTCTTTTATTTTTCTGATTGGAGATAGTGGTATGCGTAGGGAAGTAGAAGATGAGCTTCAGTGTTTTGGCTTCCATTGGTCGGATGCATTGCAATGCATGTAGTTTGATGCTTAGTTTTTTACTTATTTCTTTGTTCATAGGTCCATAGGTTCATAGATTAGTACTAAGCTAACTGTCCTTGCAAGCCATTTTAAGCCTAGCCAGTTATCCCTTGAGAGACTCAAACCCAGCACCTTGTGTTTGTAAGGCAACCACCTTAACCATTAGGCCACCCTCCCAATCCCAACTGTTGAATTTATTCATTGTTATATACAATTGCTTGTGCTATTAATGTTTGTTAGGCTATGGTTCCTCTAGGAATGAGAGATGTTTTGCACATCTTGATCTGTTAACTTTAATTCCGAATGCTGATTCTTCAATGGCGCATTAGTTAAGGGATAGTGACAAAGTAATTTATTGATGATATTAGCAGGTAATGTGCTCTATTTTGTTTGTTTGAGAGACGTGTTCCTTTCTATACTTTGTTCAGCACTCTGCAATTCCCCCTCTATGATGTATGAGCATTCTCAAACCTGGATCCAATGAACTTGTCCACCTTTGAGGCACTCACTTATTATTGGATGCACTTTGTTTGCCTATATAAATATTGACTACCATTCTTCTTTTTGATTGGAGGGAGTGTTATACATTCCACACAGTTAGGTCAATAGAGCCTGAATCATAGAGGCTGTGTAGGTTTTGTACTTATGGTTTTTTTTTTTGGATTAAGCAATGCTTTGTATGGTTCGATATGTAATATATCATATATAATACACAATTTTGATTGCCGATTCTCCAGTGGCACATTAATTGACCATGATGAAGTATTGTAATGATTTTTTGCAGCTGTATTTATGGTCTGTGCCATGTTACATTATTGTTATTAGTGATTGAACAATTGTGCTTTGATCAGATGGCAGGTTTGCAAATGTAAATGTTTGATATATATGGAAGTATGTTCAATTTCAGTAACCATAGGATCTAGTTCTTTTAAACAACTACTATGGCTTTGAATTGATTATATATGTTTTAAAACTTAGTGGCATCATCTGGTGACAAGATCGTTTATGTAACTAGCTTGAGCCGTTTTTCTTGAAATATAATCATCCTGAATGGATAGAGGTTCTCCTCTCCTTTAAAGAATAATTCTTTAGTTGAGTATCTTAAACAGTGTCAGTAAAGAAGTCTTCTAGACGCAGTCTTTTTATTCGATGTGTATTCACTGTTATTGGCTGTTGCGGTATGAGTAACACTTACTCTGCACCTCAATCATGGTTGAATTAGTGGTCCATTTTCTATAGAAATTGGTGTTTTTTGAGTAAGGCCTAAAAGCTTGTAACTTCTTATTCTTTAACAGGCACTGAAACACATTTTAATAGGTTGTTCAAAGTATATATATTACTGATTGGTAGCTGACTAATATAACTGGATTCAGCAAACTTGTTTAAATAGATCTAAAGAAGGGCTATTTTAGTCCAAAAGTGATTATCCTGTTTTATTATTTTGTTGTATTTATTGTCATTATTAAAGATATTTATCCTTGACCTGGTGACCATGGAGTTTTTTATATTTGGCTGTTTTTATTCTCCGTATTGGCATTCTTTGGTGGTTTGAATTTTTGAACTGTGTGTGTGCGTATGTGTGTGTGTGTGTGTGTGTGTGTGTGTGTGTGTGTGTGTGTGTGTGTGTGTGTGTGTGTGTGTGTGTGTGTGTGTGTGTGTGTGTGTGTGTTGTGTGTATATATGTATCGTTTCATAGGAAAGTACTTGGTTAGCTGACCTTGTGGGATATTCTAAGCCTAGCCAGTTTTCCTTTTGTGCTCAAAATAACCTATCCCATTTGGTTATAGATTACCTTACCTATCCCATGGTCAATAATTATATACTACCCCTAATGAGAATAACTGGGATCATACCATAGATAACTTGAGGGGATGTATACATGTGATAAAACATTTAAGAGCTGCCTCTGTCAATTCATAGTGCATGGGGTACATTTTCTGTTTCCCATCCACAGATCTAAGTTGCACTTAAAAATGGACAGGGATGAACTTTGTTTTATGTGGATGGGAAGTCTGTTCTGCAGCAACTTTATCCTCTGTGAGATATACCTGCCCCTCCAAACTATTGTGTTGATGTTGCAGAAGAGGGTTAGATCCCTAGACTGAGTATTTCTGATGTTATTTGACTTGCTGATGTGCAGTAAATCCATAAGTAATGGGTTTGAGGATGCCTTCTATGCCAGACATATGTTACTTTTTAGCAGTCTGTAGGATACTGAGTATAGTGACAGGGCTTTAAGTTGGTCCAAGTAGAACATGTTGTTTAGGCCTTGTATTCTTTGTGGATTTTCCAGCTGTTGCATGTGTCCTGACAGATACATGCCAAAGGGGCCATTATATTCAGTGATTGGTCTAATGAGGGCTGAATCTATATATAAATATAAAGTTTAGGATCTGTGAGGGTCTCTTTCTCCTGCCCATACACAGCTTTCTTTAGCTAGGTTTCAGAAACATCTTCTGCTTGTTCATTTGCTTGTTTAGAGGAAACTGATATGGTGGGTTTCACATGTAGAATCCCACCACCACCAACATCAGCAGTTTGTAAAGCCAGCAAATACACCTTGCTGTACCCATCAAGCCTTATGCTGTTGAAGATACTTTTTTTTCCTAATTGTTATCATTGTACCAGAGGGCACATGCAGATAATAAGGGTACCATTATTTATAACCATATTTTGGATATGCTAACCAAGTGATACAGCTCCTAAAATGATACCAAAATGTTCATGCGGAGGATCCAAAATGATAATTTCATGAAGACTCAGAGTTATTAGAACTGGCACTAAAATCTTTTTTAAATTTTTTATTGGATTTTTTCAATTTGTTAAATAATCACAACAATATTTACATTCAGAGATTTGTGAACATAGTAAATGAAAAAAAATCAACTAAACCTCACACACAAAAGAAAAAACTTTTTACAGGAGTCCTTTAACCATCAAGTCATTCAAGTTGTTATATATTACATTAATCTAAAGTGCAGTTATTTTTGCTTGTCAAGCAGATCTTTAAGTTTTGTAAATGCATTGTAGCAAGAGTTAATCCTGGTTGTTCTTGACTTAATTGTAATGATTTCTAGGTGACAGACTTTAGTTGCAGTATTTATAAATTCTTTGAAGGAAGGTGTAGATTCATTCTTCCAATTCTGAGTTATAAACTTTCTCGTTATTAATAGACCACAAAATGTGATATTTCATTTTTATAACACATATATGAATAGGAGTGTTAAAAAGAATTAGTGATATGGATAAAACTAATTTATCTCCAAAAAAGCCTGTAAAAATATTAATGTTATTCCAATAAGACTAAAAAGTGTTTTTGTTTACATCTCCAACAAACTTATTTCTGCTTGAACATTAATTCAATTTTATGTGGTGTAAAGATCTATGCAAAAATTTTCAAGTAAAGAGATTCCATATACGAGATGAAGTTGTATGTTTAGAAGATATTAGAATTATTTATTATCTTTTTGACTTGGAGATCTATTATTAATTTGGGTAAAATAGTTCCAGTAATTATCATTGTAATTTTTTGTTTCTCTCTTCACATCTCTATATAATGTAGATAAGAGACCCTGTCTGAATGTGTTTTGTTGCATTAAGAATATTAGATATTCAGTTAATTTTGGGATATAATCTCTTATCCTTGGTTGCATTATCTTAATTTCTCCTTCTACGTGTCTGCAGGATTGTACATCTAGCCACATCTTCATCTAAATTATATTTGTTCTTAATATAATCTCATAATGTAGCTTTTCATCTTTCATTAATTGAAACCAATATAGCAGATTTTTCTCTTCAAATGTAATCACTGTTTATAACTTTGACGTAGAGATATTATTTGGGGTATATGCCATAGGAAATATAAGGAAGATCCATGCTTTATATTTTGGGTTTCTGTATATAACATTTTTAAAAGTGTTTAATATAGTAGATATAAAATCAGAGTCACTTGTTTGGTGACTTTTTATAAGGTAATCCTTTAATAACCAAATCAGATTGTTTACTATGAGATAATTATTAGAATATCTATTATATTTAGAGTTTATAAAAAGATTTCCTAAAAACTATTTCTACCTAGCTGTGTAAGTGTTATTTATCCAAAGATGTATTGTTTTCATAATTGATGGTGATAAATATAATTCTAGATCTGGTAGCCCTATCCCTCCTGCTGCCCAGTCTCTCATCTGATGGTTTAAAGCAACTCTTGGTTTAATGGAATACCAGAGAAATCTCAAAATTAAAGTGTTAAATTCTTTAATACAAGTTTTTGTTGGGAATAATGATAGTGAGCATGTAATATATAAGATTTTTGGAAAGATAATCATTTTGTTTATAAATAATCTCTCTTCCATCGTGAAGAAAATTTTATTTCATTTGTTTATTATGTTCTTTAAATTGTTTATACTGTTAGTATAATTATGATATAGCTTTAATGTTATCTGTTACAATTATTCCTAAATAATTCATTTTCTTCTCTTTAACAATGTATTTAATGAATTTATTTTTGATTCTATTATTATTTGTATTTATAGGTGGCACTAAAATCTTAATCATTGTCATAACAGTACAAGATATAATGTAATAAGTCTGCTGTGTAAGCAGCCCATTAAATGGAGGGCAACATAAAATTACATGGCATTTTTAAACCATTTAGACATGGGCTCATACCCAAGAGCCTGACAACAGGTTCTTAGAATATTCATGCCTATTATTTACCATCCAGGCTCTTTCAAACACTGATGTTGTTTATCCTGTCTGAAATCAGGAGTGTGTTTCATTTCCCACCACCATTTGACAGATTTAATGGAGCTAATATTTCTTTTTGGTACAAACTTAAGTTTATTGGATTTTGATTTTGGTGCCTTGTTCAGCCCCAAACAGCAAAATAAATTTACTTCATGCTGGGCTTTATATTAATTTATGAGGCCCACACATAAACTTCTGTAGCTTAAAGAAAAATATTTCAGATTTTAAACATTTAAAATATTACAGCCCTTTCTTGACGTCACCTTTCTCAGTGCTAACCATCTGCAACAGCTTAGTTTCCAGTATATGTACATTCAATACATGGCACTGTGTTCTGCAAACCCCTTGGGGCAATATGCCTTTAAGATACTAAAGAACACAAGGCATAGTGACTATGAAGCTAGAAGCCTTGGAGAATGAAATGACAAGTACCATGTGCATTTGTGTGAAGTTTTATTTATTAGAATTTTCTTACTTTGTAAATATATTTAAATGCAACATGCTCCGACTTTGCCAGTGTTATCATTGTTGTCCGTGTCATTATGTCTTATTCATAACTGTCATCCTTTTCCATGAAAGAGCCCATATATATATATATATATATATATATATATATATATATATATATTTATATATATATATTTTTTGAAATGTAAGAAAATAAAAATGCAGCAAGTCCGGTCAGATGTGCAATTGTCCATTCTTCCATGGATTTATTGTAAAACAAAAAAACTCAGACTAAGTAATTTTGTCCCTTTTATGTATTCATATGATTTTTTTCAAAGTTAAAAAACAATCCATGGAAAATTGCATATCCAACTGGAATTGCTGCATTTTTCTTTCTGTTTAGTCACAGTATCTGAGATGTGTCTGATCTTTAGAACTGTATAATCCTGTACATCTGCGTACTTCCCCTTATCTGAAGACACACATTATACTAATTGTTTGTCTGAAGAATTCTTCACAGCATGTAAAGTGTATGTACATTTAAAATGCCCTGGCAACTGCCCTAGGTCATGGTTGAAAAGGTTCCTTGGTGTAATCTATGTACTTGGTTTGCATACTGTATACATCTAAAGATCTACTCTGTTACCCCACAGCAGGAGTGTTTTTAGGAAGTGTGGTTCATGACCCACCTGTGATATCCATAGATTAGGCTACTGCACTCAGTTTGTCAACAACATTCACTATAGAACTGGTATTTTGAAATAAATTATCATTTTTCCTGACTGCCAAAGTTGCAGTGAGTCAGACAACTGATAATCATGATGGTTGTGCAGTATACGTAATCTTGTATTGAAACAATACATTCCAATAGCATAAAAAATATTTTGCAGTATGTGGATAATGACAGTGAAGACATGGAAGCCACATATGGGCTCATATTAGCAGCCAGGAAAGTTTTGCATACTATATTGCATTAGAATACATTTGTTTCACAGCCTTATAAAATGACTTTGGGATACCCTACAGCTTAATGCCTACTAAAAACTATCATTAAATATTAAAAATTCTACAACTATATTATTCAAACCAAATGAAAGTTGGCTATATCAGTACCACTAAAAATCATAGACTATACTCTAGTACAGTTTCCTCTTATTACTTGACATAAACACCTCAGCATTTTATTAGAGTGCACATTATATTTTATACTACATATTAAAATGCAAATGCAGCATTTAAAGTGGCCTATAAAAATCACCTACCTATAGACAGAAGATACAAACTGTGCCTTGGCAATCAGTGTTGTTTTACCTAGGTTAGAATACTCACTCCCTGTCATTATCATATACCCACAGTAAACCATACATCTGCTCCAAAGAAAATCAGATACAATGATTTATTCATCTATGCCCCTCACATGACCAATGTCTTACTGTAGTCAAATGAAATTCGCTCCCATTTGAAGTTAAAGCACCATTCTTAATACATGCCTTTACTTATAAATTACACACAGAGTGATATTGCCTTCCACACAGATAATTCATACACTTTTAAAAACTCAATCTATGAACTCAAGAATTCTTAATAACCACCTTATACACTAGGTATAGCTGAAAGATTGTATTCAAATGTACCTCCAGAATACCAGAACAAAATACCTCAATACCTCAAATCACACTGCACTCAACAAAGAAGACTGTATAAATTTGTCTACCTCAGTAAACACATTTCTACAAACAAATTTACATATTACACTCAAGAAGGAAGAATATTTATTTGTTTGTATGAATTTGTTTACTGGGCTAGAGCACTGATCCTTTCAGACAAATTTCAGTGTCAGAAAGACGTAGAATGCAGACACAAATACCATAACACATAAGTGACACTAAAATAGTAGAGTAGAAGAATTCTCCTTTGAAGACAAAATAAATAAAATGTATCAATACACATTTTGTGCAAAGTTTTTTTAAACAATTAGGCAATTAGAATAAACTAAACTAGCAATATGAAAAGGATATTAACTGAGAAGTTAGAGAAAAGTTAAAACAGATTTAGGTTGTATGACCTATGATGGTGACAGGTATATTCTGCTTGACTGTCTAAATGTGATTTATAGTACAGAATGAAACTTGGAATAAGAAGATAAGTCTTTAATTTCAGGTAGGGGGACACAAAACTCTGATGTACTGGTGAATTTAGAATGTTTGACAAAAGTAAGGTAAAAGTTACTTCCAGGTAAGGCCAGGGAGTAGTTGGAATAAGCTACCTGCAGAAAGACAGAAAGAAAGAGACTCTGCTAAGTTTCAAACTTAAATTGGACTCATGGTATAGTAACAAGCCTCCTACATTTTCTCCTCCTGGAGGTTGGCTGGTAATGGTCTTATATGAAGTCCTAATGTAAATATTGTATACTAACAGTTACTAGTGTGCCTGTGAAAGTCTCTTACATACTATCCATTGCACTTTATATTCAGTTTTGTATACACTAAACTATAAGCTTATTCTCAAGTTTCTCTTGAAATGTACTTTGAACATCAATATTATCATTTTGCACTTCAATACTGTATTATTATTTTTACTTTTATACTCAAAGACTGAACCTGAAAATGGTCTTTAAGGGTCAATGTTTTGTTATGGTAAACAAATTAAAGTAAAAGTAAAACTAAAATACATAAACTACTTTGTTCTCATTCTAATGTCTTCTGCCAGTTACTTTGTTGTATCTCACACCTGTTTTATCAGACTTCTGCTTACCCCCTTTCACTGACCCTGCACCATCTTCCCATCTCTGCTTTCTTCCTATTATATACCCTCTTTTTCTTTGCCCTGTTCATTGTCACATAGCCGTATTGACATTCTTCTGTTTCTTTCTATTTGACTGTTCTCAAAGAAACATCTGTAGCTCTAAGTACTCAATTCTCTTAGCTCTGCTCATAATTTTCTCATCTGCTTCGTTTGCTTGCAGTCACCTAATTCACATTTTATTGTTTTCCATTGTTCACTAAAATTCCCTGTCTTGATATGTCACACCACTGTTTCTATCTTTGGTGTGTTATAGCCCCAGGTCTCGAGATTACATGCACATGACGATTATTTATCACTTGCTGCCTTTATGGGTCACCTCTAGCATCTCCCACTCTTGGTTAAGAGCACTTCCAAAATTCTGTCCCTTAGGGTATATTCTTATATTAGCTGACTGAAATACTTGTAGTCCAAGCACATGCTCTTTTCTCATGCCATTGCTACCTAGGAATTTAGGATCATTCACATATATAACCTCCTCACTGCAGTCTTTAGTTCTCGTAGTCTGTCTTTCACCCACTTATCTTGGTGCTTCTGGTGACCAGTGTGATTTATTATCCCACAGCAGTCTTCACTCTTTCTGCTACATTAGCTAACTGGGATCGTATTGAGGGTCTGATCGTGATACTTCTTTACCCCTTTCATGTACATATTCTTCATCCTCTTTGACTTTAAATTTGAGAACTGTCTTTCAATTTTGGCATTTTTCCTCCATTTTACAACTTAAGTCCAACTAGAGATTAACAGTCATTTTACATTTAGCCCATTCATCCACAAATGTAAAGCACTTCATTAGAATCTGAGATTACTATAACAGACACAGCCACTTTGTCACTTACACCTTTTCTGATTTCACCTGATTTTTTGCCCCTTTTGCTAATTTTCTTGAACTATGACTGCACCAGTGGCCTACACAGACATACCATTTCCATGTGACTACCACTCTGATAACTGGGATAATGCATGCCACCTCTGGTCAATTATCGTCTGCTAGCAATTGTTTGTGAACGCTGGTGTGTCACTCAAAACATTATGGTGTATCACCTTTGACACGTGTGTCATAGGCTCATCACTGAATCGCAGGTTGTGAAGAATCAAGTTATCTATGTTAGAATAGCACATTCAACTTCCAGAGGTGGTAAGTACTGCTTTGTCTTACATTTCAGTACAACACCATTTTAGGAAGGAAAACTAAGATTAAAGGTAAAAAGACAGAGGCATGTTGTTAGTTTGATTAAGTGAGTAAGAAGAAAAGAAGAAGGAGGGAGTAGAGAAAAAAGGAGTGGAACAGCCTGCCCATGCATTTATGTACATATTTACATAGTTTTATTCCTATGATAGGACTCGGGTTATTTAGACAAGTTGCTAGTTTGAATTTTGTGGAAGAGAGAGAGTAGAAGGCTTAGTCTTTGGCTAAGAAACAAGAACATTTGTAGGAGTCCATTGGAGTGTTATTCATATTTCCCCACTCCTGCACACATCCAGTAACACCTTGAGGGTGGGTCATGTAATGGGTGTCAATGATGAACTGCCTTTCACTTCTACAAAAGGCCTAAATGCATATCATCAAGAGCATGCAGGTTCTTAGGTAAGTACTCTTGCAGGTAATTTTAATCCTAGCCAGTTTCTCTTTTGGTGCTCAAAGTAACCTATCCCATTTGGATATAGACTGACCTTACCCATCCCATGGACGATAATTATATATAACCCCTAATGAGAATAACTGGGATCATACCATAGATAATTTGAGGGGACCCCTGCATGAGGTAAAGCATGTAGAAACTGCCTTTGCCCATTAGTAGTACAGGGACAGTCCTGGGGTAAACTTTCTGTTTCCCATCTATGGATCTAAGTTCAGCTTGAATATAGGCAGGAATAAACTTTGTTTTATGTGATAATTGGTAAGACATGTGGTGGTGAATAGTGCTGAATTTAGCCACTTTATTATCGTATTGGTCCATTAATGAGAGTTGAGTAGACTGGATGTTAATTAGGATATGAGTTGTGTATAATAGTTTTTGGGCTAAAAAGGATAAAGAAATATTTTTTTTTCTGACAATATCTGTGAGACATTGTTTAACTCTGTAGAGGGCACCTAGTTTTTGGATCTTTATGCTACTTGTTTGAAGTGGTGATCACATTTTTAAGTTTTCATCATTAATGACCCCCCCCCCCACCCACTCAAAGCTTAGTATGGCTTATGGCTTACTAGTTCTATTTAAGTGCTGTTGGAAGATGTGATTGAATAGGGTTTTGATTGGTCAGAATGTAGCTTTGGCATAAATCAGATCAGCTTCCTCTGGAGGGAATTCAAGAGCAGCCATGAGTCAGTCAGCCAAGCCTCACTGGTGGAAAATGACTCTTTCTTGAACTGTTTTAGTTTGTTTAGGGTTTTTGCAAAGCAGCTGAGTGTTGAGTGTTCTGCATATTGGATGACAGTGGCTTGTCTGGTGAATAAATGGAGATCATTTATGAATATATTGAAAAATAAAGAACCGAAAATTGAACCCTGAGTGACAACAACTGTAACAGGGAGGGAGGAAAGAAGACATACTGATTTGCCACTTTACTGCCTGCTGTGTATTTGAGAAGTAACTGAAAAACCAAGATAGTGAAGATTCACAAATTCCTTTGGAAGACAGTTTGTGTGGCCATTTTTTTGTGTGATACCATGTCAAAGGATTTAGATAACTCAAGGAAAAGTGCGGAGGTTAAGTCAGCATTATCATGGCTCCGGTCAGCAATAGTTATTAAACTAAGGAGGGCTGTAGAGGTGCTATACAAAGGTTGGAAATCATGTTGTGTGCGAAATAAGAGACAGGTGTTAGTAACAGAGGTGACAGCCTGAGATTCGATACATTTTCCAGCATTTTGGATAGAGAAGATAATATAGCTATGGTCCTGAAACTGGAAAGGTTTGTAGAGTTACATCCTTTCTGTAATGGTAGTATGTAGAAATTTTCAAATAGTGGGGACATAGCCTTCAGTGATGGAAAATTTTATCAGAATAGAGATCAGACATGCTAGGGGATCAGCTGCAGTTTTGATAAATTTATCTGATAAGTTATCAGCGGCAAGAGTCATGGATTTAAAGATTAATAGTTTCTTGATTATGGAAGCTGGATGGGTTTGAGTTAGAGTGATTTGGAATATAGTTTTAGTGTAGTTGGTGGGGTACTATCGATAGAGGTTGTGGGGATTGATAAGAGAGGCTAATGTCAGGATAAAGTGGAAGTTGAACTGACTACCTAAGCTATCTTTTGAAGCAAACAAACGGAAACCAGTAAAATGCACAAAAGCAGTCCGGACAAGCACCGTAAGGCCCAAAAAAAGTTAAAGTCCTTATTGTGAAGGCTGTTTGCAGTACAAGCTGCACCACTGAAATTGAAATCCACTTGCACGTATAAAGCCACACTGAAGTCGGAAAAAAACTTGAACCTTAACACACTTTATTATTAAAACAAGCGTTTTCGCTGTGGTTAAAACTACAGCTTCATCAGAGGCACAAGTAGAATGCAGTGTCAGAGTCAGGTTTTTATACAACACACCCTCGCCTTAATTAGTAATGCAATCACAATGAAGGCGTGTTAGCAGCATTTCTTACAAAAGTAAATTCAGGGAATGAAAGCTCTGTTTTGGAGCATTCTCAAAAGTGTGTAGTTTCATATTTTTAAAACAGTTGGAAACCATGAAACATTGATGCATCAGCAGTTTGTTATGTTCATACACCAAGCAAATGTGCATTAAAAGCATGAAAGTGTGTAAGAAATATATACACAATAAAAGCAGTCTAAAAACAATGCATAACAGGTCTGCATATAAAAATGTTTATAGAAAAGTGTTTGTAAAAAAGTATCTAGTGAAATCACTACCTGCAACTATAGTTGGAAGCCTTGCTAAGTGTAAGTCTTAAAAGTAGTGAAAAGTATATGTTACTACAAATTACTATTAAAGTAAAATAAAATGAAGTGAAAAGTGAAGTAAGACAAAGGTAAAGGAGTTATCTTTTATAGCTCCTCATTTTCAGGACACAAGCTATATTGCAATGTTCATTCAAACCTGGGTACGAAAATGAGTCTAGTAATATTTGCCATTCTAGATCCTTATTCTCCAAAAGAGAGGTACTGGACCCCTCTTTCTGTTTTCTTGACCTGGTAAATTGCAATAAAATGAAAGCTATGTCCTTGATGTTTCATTACGTGTTTAGCTAAAGCGTTTTCTTTTTACAGTTTCCTTATGGCATAATCATGTTGGTACAGCCTGTCCCGTAGTCTCCGGTCAGACTTGCCTATGTAAAATGCTTCACAGCAGTTACACTTAGCTAAATAAACTATGGATCTAGAATCACAATTAAGCTTATGTGTAATGTGGTACTTTTTGTTGCGTATTACAAAGGAATTGGAAGCCTTCACAAGATGGCAATAGTTACATGCCCCGCACTGAAAACAGCCTTTTGTTCTAGTCATTAGCTCCGTCTGTTTACTTCTTTCTAGCAAAGTTTTCAAATTATTGCCTCTCCTATATGCTATCAGAGGTTTTGTGCCTAACTTGTCCATGAGTTCCTCATTATTTGTTATGTAATACCAATTTTTATAAAGTATAATTTGAATATTCCTCGAGTCAATACTGTAATTTGTGATTAAACTATTTACAGACGAGGTCCCTGTTATCTCAGTGTTGGAGGTTGCCCTAAAAAGGGTATGTTCTCCCCAACCCTCGGATTAGCCTCTAAGTCTTCCTCTTGTCCACTGAAAATTTTGTGTGGAAGTAAGGGTAGAAATTGACCTTCCCTTCTTTTATTATTGATCTCATCCAGTATTTCTTCAAATAAAGTATTTGGGTATCCTCTGTTGGTGAACATTACTTCCAAGATTTTACATTCTTCTTGGAATAGTATCTCATTACTGCACATCCTGGCTGCTCAAATTAGCTGTCCCTTTATAATGGCCTTCTTTTGCTTGAATGGGTGGCAGCTGTTGTAATGTAAAAAGGAGTTGCAGTAGGTTGGTTTTCTGTATATCTTTGAAGAATATTCACAATTGTTAACTTCTTTATACAAGTGAACATCAAGGTAGTCAATGCTTAGCTCTGAGAATTTAGATGTGAATTTCAAAAAGTCAGTTGTGTTATTAATAGAAGAAACAAATTCATTTGCTAGTGTCTCATCGCCATCAAAAAGGATGAAAATATCATCCAGGTATCTTGTGTAGAACTTGATGCGGTTCGTTGTTAACGTCCTTAAGAATGTTGTCAACCTCCCAGTAGGCCATAAATAGGTTAGCTACTGTAGCACCACATGGGGACCCCATAGCTACGCCTTGTTTCTGGAGATAATATTTCCCATTAAAGATGAAGAAGTTGGACGTGAGTATGATGTCTAAAAGTTGGGATACTAAATCAATTTCATTTTTGGGTGCTCCCAAACGATCTAACATTAGTGAAATCCATTCAATAGCCTCCAGGTGAGGGATAGACGTGTATAGATCTATGACGTCAATAGTAAGGAAGTTCAGTGAGTCGCTGTAATCAATTTCACTTATCTTTTTTAAAAATGTCCACGAGTCCTTGCAAATGTGTGATATTTTCTTAATATATTTGCTCAGGATAATTTCTACAAGTTGGGCACTGGGGTATGTAAAGAGACTCGGCTATCAATCAATGCCGGATTGGTGGATTAACCAAGTTTTATGAATTTTGCTATACCAAAAATTACTGGTGTCCTAGGCATTGTGATGTCAATGTAATTGCAGGTGTCAATATCAATGCACCCACTAATAAATAGGTCCCTTAAAAAAACCCTAGTCCTAGAAATTGACATGTTCATCTCATTCAGTGACGATGATCTATAAGCTGGACTATCGAGGACAGTTTCCATTTTACTAATATATAAAAAGTTGTCAAAGATTACAAGCCCACCTCCTTTGTCAGGTTTTACTACCCTGACCGGTGCTTTACATAAGTTTTCCAAGCCTTGTAGTTGTTCTTCTGTGATGTTATAGTCTAACCGGTCGTTTTTAGTATGTGAAAAAGTGACCATTTGTCTGAGGTCCAATTCACAAGTTTTTTCACAAGTGTTAAAATGTTGTGTAGTGGGGGGTTATAAGTACTAGCTAATTTCAAATTAGTATTCATGTTAGTAACATCATTGTTAAACATTACATGCAAATTCAGTTTCCTGACAAAGCATTTCAAGTCAATCAATGTCTTAACAAGGTTACATTTAGTTGTAGGAACAAAAGTGTTCCCGAATGCTAGTAGTTCTATCAGGGATGGAGGCACGTGAAAGCTAGAAAAATTATAGATTTTAAAGTCGCCTTTTTCATTCGTTAAGATACTTAAGTCACCTAACATGTTGTTGTTAATGATAGGCGTTGAATTGGGAGTAGAGTCACCTGTTACTGTCGTCTGTACCAGTTCTTGTTGTAGTAAGGGCGCTGTTTCGGGTTCCATAAAAAATGCCTTCCCTGATTTTCATACCTTTGTTGGTTGTGTTGTTGCCCACTCCTGGTGTTGTGCACTTTCACATAGTTGCCACGTGGAGGTGCACCTGAGTTAAAGTTTGTTCCTGTTTCATCCCAGTCATCACCTCCACTTAGGTTTGGCTCATTGTTTTCATTCCCAGTTTCTGTAATAGTGCTGTCAACTTGAGTGTTAGTTGAAGCCATTAGTTTAGGATAAGCTGTTCCATTAGAATAGCTCAACCTATCCCTTGCCAGTTTTTTATTTTTGTTCACTTTTAACTTATCCACTAAACTGTCAATACTGGAAAAAATACGAGAGTATTAGTATTTATATCTATCAAAGTGCAAGTTTTGTTTTAAGGAACTGTCCAGTTGGTTGACTTCTTCAATTAATCTCGTAATATGTGTGCTGTAATGTTTAGAGATCAATTCCATAAGCTCAATTCCTTGTTTGTCAAACAATGTCCTTAAGTCAGCACAAAAAACATTATTTTTAAAAATTCCAGTAGGGTTAAAAGAGGACCGCAAGCCTTTTGGAATGATTTTCTCTGAGATACAATGTTGAAAATAAACTGTCTCTAATTGAAGTTTTTTCAGCTTCAATAGTTTGTTATCAAAATCTTTTAGACTGTCTGTTATTGTGTTCTCACTCACCGTAGAGTTAGATAGCCCCATAGCCGGTTGTTCCAGAGGTGTACCAAACCTCAAGTTGTCTGTGTTTTGAATCCAAATCCCAAAGTTCAGAACACCAATAAGCCCTGGTGGCATTGGTAAAGAAACTCTGTTCCTTGATGTTGAAGGACTACCAGTTAGGATGTCCCTTAAGGAATGAACACCATTCGGTGGTTCAATAATGTCCTCATTACGGACAGGTTGACCTGGAGGTATAGAATCCAGGTTTGGCAAAGAATTAGTGTCAGAAGGAGTTCCCGTCACTCCTCTTTGTAATCCTCTAGCAGGTAAGACTGGGTGTAGATGGTGTGATCCGGCGACTTGTTGTGTGGTAAAATTGACACGCTGGTCCAAAGCGTCAAGTTTGCTGACAAAAGAATCCATTCTTTTGTTTAATGCACGGATTAAACTAGTAAGATCATTACTTTCATCCACAGTTACGTTGTTGGATGCGAATAATCGTGGACTAGTCGGGCTGTCAGGGCTGCCAGAAGACATACTGTTAAAGCAAACAAACGGAAACCAGTAAAATGCACAAAAGCAGTCTGGACAAGCACCGTAAGGCCCAAAAAAAATGTTAAAGTCCTTATTGTGAAGGCTGTTTGCAGTACAAGCTGCACCACTGAAATTGAAATCCACTTGCACGTATAAAGCCACACTGAAGTCGGAAAAACTTGAACCTTAATGCACTTTATTATTAAAACAAGCGTTTTCGCTGTGGTTAAAACTACAGCTTCATCAGAGGCAAAAGTAGAATGCAGTGTCAGAGTCAGGTTTTTATACAACACACCCTCGCCTTAATTAGTAATGCAATCACAATGAAGGCGTGTTAGCAGCATTTGTTACAAAAGTAAATTCAGGGAATGAAAGCTCTGTTTTGGAGCATTCTCAAAAGTGTGTAGTTTCATATTTTTAAAACAGTTGGAAACCATGAAACATTGATGCATCAGCAGTTTGTTATGTTCATACACCAAGCAAATGTGCATTAAAAGCATGAAAGTGTGTAAGAAATATATACACAATAAAAGCAGTTTAAAACAATGCATAACAGGTCTGCATATAAAAATGTTTATAGAAAAGTGTTTGTAAAAAAGTATCTAGTGAAATCACTACCTGCAACTATAGTTGGAAGCCTTGCTAAGTGTAAGTCTTAAAAGTAGTGAAAAGTATATGTTACTACAAATTACTATTAAAGTAAAATAAAATGAAGTGAAAAGTGAAGTAAGACAAAGGTAAAGGAGTTATCTTTTATAGCTCCTCATTTTCAGGACACAGGCTATATTGCAATGTTCATTCAAACCTGGGTACGAAAATGAGTCTAGTAATATTTGCCATTCTAGATCCTTATTCTCCAAAAAGAGAGGTACTGGACCCCCTCTTTCTGTTTTCTTGACCTGGTCAATTGCAATAAAATGAAAGCTATGTCCTTGATGTTTCATTACGTGTTTAGCTAAAGCGTTTTCTTTTTTCAGTTTCCTTATGGCATAATCATGTTGGTACAGCCTGTCCCGTAGTCTCCGGTCAGACTTGCCTATGTAAAATGCTTCACAGCAGTTACACTTAGCTAAATAAACTATGGATCTAGAATCACAATTAAGCTTATGTGTAATGTGGTACTTTTTGTTGTGTATTACAAAGGAATTGGAAGCCTTCACAAGATGGCAATAGTTACATGCCCCGCCCTGAAAACAGCCTTTTGTTCTAGTCATTAGCTCCGTCTGTTTACTTAGGCTAATCCGAGGGTTGGGAGAACATACCCTTTTTTAGGGCAACCTCCAACACTGAGATAACAGGGACCTCGTTTGTAAATAGTTTCATCACAAATTACAGTATTGACCCGAGGAATATTCAAATTATACTTCATAAAAATTGGTATTACATAACAAATAATGAGGAACTCATGGACAAGTTAGGCACAAAACCTCTGATAGCATATAGGAGAGGCAATAATTTGAAAACTTTGCTAGAAAGAAGTAAACAGATGGAGCTAATGACTAGAACAAAAGGCTAGTTTCAGTGCGGGGCATGTAACTATTGCCATCTTGTGAAGGCTTCCAATTCCTTTGTATTATACCATGATCCCCCCAAAACGTGCACGCTGATTGGCCAGCGTGCCCATTGTAAATCGAGTTATACTAATGGAAAAAGGTCCGGTCGCCCTTACTTTTTTCCATTAGTATAACTCGATTTTTTAAAACACTGCCTCGCTATGTTAAATGCATTTAACATAGCGAGACAGCTTTAAAATAAGCAACGGAGATCTCCGTTGCTTATTTTAAAGCTGTCTCGCTATGTTAAACCCATTTAACATAGCGAGACAGTGTTTTTAAAAAAAGCAATGGAGAAAGCAAGATCTCCGTTGCTTTTTTTTAGCGTCTCGCTATGTTAAATGAGTTTAACATAGCGAGACAGTTTTAAAATAAGCAACGGACATCTCCGTTGCTTATTTTAAAACTGTCTCGCTATGTTAAACTCATTTAACATAGCGAGACACTAAAAAGCAATGGAGATCTTGCTTTCTCCGTTGCTTTTGCCCACAGCTCTGATGTACTGCGCAGGCGCACAGTTCATCAGAACTGCCGCGGATGCCAGACATCTGCGGAAGGGCAGCAAACAGGCATTATACTTTGCCATTATTTAAGAAAAGTAATAGTTTCTTTTCTTAAATAATGTCATGGTATAATAGCAATAACCCACTTCTGGGTGTGGGTAATGCTAAATTTACCCACGGTTGGCTTCACCCTCGGGACCAAACCACGCCAACCGTGGGTAAATTTAGCATTACCCACACCCAGGCGTGGGTTATTGCTATAATACGCAACAAAAAGTACCACATTACACATAAGCTTAATTGTGATTCTAGATCCATAGTTTATTTAGCTAAGTGTAACTGCTGTGAAGCATTTTACATAGGCAAGTCTGACCGGAGACTACAGGACAGGCTGTACCAACATGATTATGCCATAAGGAAACTGAAAAAAGAAAACGCTTTAGCTAAACACATAATGAAACATCAAGGACATAGCTTTCATTTTATTGCAATTGACCAGGTCAAGAAAACAGAAAGAGGGGGTCCAGTACCTCTCTTTTTGGAGAATAAGGAGCTAGAATGGCAAATATTACTAGACTCATTTTCGTACCCAGGTTTGAATGAACATTGCAATATAGCCTGTGTCCTGAAAATGAGGAGCTATAAAAGATAATTCCTTTACCTTTGTCTTACTTCACTTTTCACTTCATTTTATTTTACTTTAATAGTAATTTGTAGTAACATATACTTCTCTCTACTTTTAAGACTCACACTTAGCAAGGCTTCCAACTATAGTTGCAGGTAGTGATTTCACTAGATACTTTTTTACAAACACTTTTCTATAAACATTTTTATATGCAGACCTGTTATGCATTGTTTTTAGACTGCTTTTATTGTGTATATATTTCTTACACACTTTCATGCTTTTAATGCACATTTGCTTGGTGTATGAACATAACAAACTGCTGATGCATCAATGTTTCATGGTTTCCAACTGTTTTAAAAATATGAAACTACACACTTTTGAGAATGCTCCTAAACAGAGCTTTCATTCCCTGAATTTACTTTTGTAACAAATGCTGCTAACACGCCTTCATTGTGATTGCATTACTAATTAAGGCGAGGGTGTGTTGTATAAAAACCTGACTCTGACACTGCATTCTACTTTTGCCTCTGATGAAGCTGTAGTTTTAACCACAGCGAAAACGCTTGTTTTAATAATAAAGTGCATTAAGGTTCAAGTTTTTTTCCGACTTCAGTGTGGCTTTATACGTGCAAGTGGATTTCAATTTCAGTGGTGCAGCTTGTACTGCAAACAGCCTTCACAATAAGGACTTTAACATTTTTTTTGGGCCTTACGGTGCTTGTCCAGACTGCTTTTGTGCATTTTACTGGTTTCCGTTTGTTTGCTTTAACAGTATGTCTTCTGGCAGCCCTGACAGCCCGACTAGTCCACGATTATTCGCATCCAACAATGTAACTGTGGATGAAAGTAATGATCTTACTAGTTTAATCCGTGCATTAAACAAAAGAATGGATTCTTTTGTCAGCAAACTTGACGCTTTGGACCAGCGTGTCAATTTTACCACACAACAAGTCGCCGGATCACACCATCTACACCCAGCCTTACCTGCTAGAGGATTACAAAGAGGAGTGACGGGAACTCCTTCTGACACTAATTCTTTGCCAAACCTGGATTCTATACCTCCAGGTCAACCTGTCCGTAACGAGGACATTATTGAACCACCGAATGGTGTTCATTCCTTAAGGGACATCCTAACTGGTAGTCCTTCAACATCAAGGAACGGAGTTTCTTTACCAATGCCACCAGGGCTTATTGGTGTTCCGAACTTTGGGATTTGGATTCAAAACACAGACAACTTGAGGTTTGGTACACCTCTGGAACAACCGGCTATGGGGCTATCTAACTCTACGGTGAGTGAGAACACAATAACAGACAGTCTAAAAGATTTTGATAACAAACTATTGAAGCTGAAAAAACTTCAATTAGAGACAGTTTATTTTCAACATTGTATCTCAGAGAAAATCATTCCAAAAGGCTTGCGGTCCTCTTTTAACCCTACTGGAATTTTTAAAAATAATGTTTTTTGTGCTGACTTAAGGACATTGTTTGACAAACAAGGAATTGAGCTTATGGAATTGATCTCTAGACATTACAGCACACATATTACGAGATTAATTGAAGAAGTCAACCAACTGGACAGTTCCTTAAAACAAAACTTGCACTTTGATAGATATAAATACTAATACTCTCGTATTTTTTCCAGTATTGACAGTTTAGTGGATAAGTTAAAAGTGAACAAAAATAAAAAACTGGCAAGGGATAGGTTGAGCTATTCTAATGGAACAGCTTATCCTAAACTAATGGCTTCAACTAACACTCAAGTTGACAGCACTATTACAGAAACTGGGAATGAAAACAATGAGCCAAACCTAAGTGGAGGTGATGACTGGGATGAAACAGGAACAAACTTTAACTCAGGTGCACCTCCACGTGGCAACTATGTGAAAGTGCACAACACCAGGAGTGGGCAACAACACAACCAACAAAGGTATGAAAATCAGGGAAGGCATTTTTTAGGGAACCCGAAACAGCGCCCTTACTACAACAAGAACTGGTACAGACGACAGTAACAGGTGACTCTACTCCCAATTCAACGCCTATCATTAACAACAACATGTTAGGTGACTTAAGTATCTTAACAAATGAAAAAGGTGACTTTAAAATCTATAATTTTTCTAGCTTTCACGTGCCTCCATCCCTGATAGAACTACTAGCATTCGGGAACACTTTTGTTCCTACAACTAAATGTAACCTTGTTAAGACGTTGATTGACTTGAAATGCTTTGTCAGGAAACTGAATTTGCATGTAATGTTTAACAATGATGTTACTAACATGAATACTAATTTGAAATTAGCTAGTACTTATAACCCCCCACTACACAACATTTTAACACTTTTTGAAAAACTTGTGAATTGGACCTCAGACAAATGGTCACTTTTTCACATACTAAAAACGACCGGTTAGACTATAACATCACAGAAGAACAACTACAAGGCTTGGAAAACTTATGTAAAGCACCGGTCTGGGTAGTAAAACCTGACAAAGGAGGTGGGCTTGTAATCTTTGACAACTTTCTATATATTAGTAAAATGGAAACTGTCCTCGATAGTCCAGCTTATAGTTCATCGTCACTGAATGAGATGAACATGTCAATTTCTAGGACTAGGGTTTTTTTAACGGACCTATTTATTAGTGGGTGCATTGATATTGACACCTACAATTACATTGACATCACAATGCCTAGGACACCAGTAATTTTTGGTATACCAAAAATTCATAAAAACTTGGTTAATCCACCAATCCGGGCATTGATTGATAGCCGAGTCTCTATTACATACCCCAGTGCCCAACTTGTTGAAATTATCCTGAGCAAATATATTAAGAAAATATCACACATTTGCAAGGACTCGTGGACATTTTTTAAAAAGATAAGTGAAATTGATTACAGTGACTCACTGAACTTCCTTACTATTGACGTCATAGATCTATACATGTCTATCCCTCACCTGGAGGCTATTGAATGGATTTCACTAATGTTAGATCGTTTGGGAGCACCCAAAAATGAAATTGATTTAGTATCCCAACTTTTAGACATCATACTCACGTCCAACTTCTTCATCTTTAATGGGAAATATTATCTCCAGAAACAAGGCGTAGCTATGGGGTCCCCATGTGGTGCTACAGTAGCTAACCTATTTATGGCCTACTGGGAGGTTGACAACATTCTTAAGGACGTTAACACAACGAACCGCATCAAGTTCTACACAAGATACCTGGATGATATTTTCATCCTTTTTGATGGCGATGAGACACTAGCAAATGAATTTGTTTCTTCTATTAATAACACAACTGACTTTTTAAAATTCACATCTAAATTCTCAGAGCTAAGCATTGACTACCTTGATGTTCACTTGTATAAAGAAGTTAACAATTGTGAATATTCTTCAAAGATATACAGAAAACCAACCTACTGCAACTCCTTTTTACATTACAACAGCTGACACCCATTCAAGCAAAATAAGGCCATTATAAAGGGACAGCTAATTCGAGCAGCCAGGATGTGCAGTAATGAGATACTATTCCAAGAAGAATGTAAAATCTTGGAAGTAATGTTCATCAACAGAGGATACCCAAATACTTTATTTGAAGAAATACTGGATGAGATCAATAATAAAAGAAGGGAAGGTCAATTTCTACCCTTACTTCCACACAAAAAATTCAGTGGACAAGAGGAAGACTTAGAGGCTAATCCGAGGGTTGGGGAGAACATACCCTTTTTTAGGGCAACCTCCAACACTGAGATAACAGGGACCTCGTTTGTAAATAGTTTCATCACAAATTACAGTAGTGACTCGAGGAATATTCAAATTATACTTTATAAAAATTGGTATTACATAACAAATAATGAGGAACTCATGGACAAGTTAGGCACAAAACCTCTGATATCTTATAGGAGAGGCAATAATTTGAAAACTTTGCTAGAAAGAAGTAAACAGACGGAGCTAATGACTAGAACAAAAGGCTGTTTTCAGTGCGGGGCATGTAACTATTGTCATCTTGTGAAGGCTTCCAATTCCTTTGTAATACGCAACAAAAAGTACCACATTACACATAAGCTTAATTGTGATTCTAGATCCATAGTTTATTTAGCTAAGTGTAACTGCTGTGAAGCATTTTACATAGGCAAGTCTGACCGGAGACTACGGGACAGGCTGTACCAACATGATTATGCCATAAGGAAACTGAAAAAAGAAAACGCTTTAGCTAAACACGTAATGAAACATCAAGGACATAACTTTCATTTTATTGCAATTGACCAGGTCAAGAAAATAGAAAGAGGGGGTCCAGTACCTCTCTTTTTGGAGAATAAGGAGCTAGAATGGCAAATATTACTAGACTCATTTTCGTACCCAGGTTTGAATGAACATTGCAATATAGCTTGTGTCCTGAAAATGAGGAGCTATAAAAGATAACTCCTTTACCTTTGTCTTACTTCACTTTTCACTTCATTTTACTTTTACTTTAATAGTAATTTGTAGTAACATATACTTTTCACTACTTTTAAGACTTACACTTAGCAAGGCTTCCAACTATAGTTGCAGGTAGTGATTTCACTAGATACTTTTTTACAAACACTTTTCTATAAACATTTTTATATGCAGACCTGTTATGCATTGTTTTTAGACTGCTTTTATTGTGTATATATTTCTTACACACTTTCATGCTTTTAATGCACATTTGCTTGGTGTATGAACATAACAAACTGCTGATGCATCAATGTTTCATGGTTTCCAACTGTTTTAAAAATATGAAACTACACACTTTTGAGAATGCTCCTAAACAGAGCTTTCATTCCCTGAATTTACTTTTGCAAGAAATGCTGCTAACACGCCTTCATTGTGATTGCATTACTAATTAAGGCGAGGGTGTGTTGTATAAAAACCTGACTCTGACACTGCATTCTACTTTTGCCTCTGATGAAGCTGTAGTTTTAACCACAGCGAAAACGCTTGTTTTAATAATAAAGTGCATTAAGGTTCAAGTTTTTTTCCGACTTCAGTGTGGCTTTATACGTGCAAGTGGATTTCAATTTCAGTGGTGCAGCTTGTACTGCAAACAGCCTTCACAATAAGGACTTTAACATTTTTTGGGGGCCTTACGGTGCTTGTCCGGACTGCTTTTGTGCATTAAGCTATCTTTTGGATTAATTGTAGTGGGGATAGGCTGAATTTGGTGTACAAGGATTTATTAGCTGGTTAATGGTGGACCAAAAATCGTTAGGGTTATTACAATTTACTGCTTGTAATTTAATACAGTAATTTTCTTGTCAGGTTTAGTTTAAGTTTTTGTGGTTTTTCTAAGCGATTCCCTTCACAAGCTTGAAGCTTCAAAACTTCAAACCATAAATGATCAAGACCATAAGATTGAAGTTTTGAAAATTCAAACGTTTTGAATGAAGATCACCATACAGCATTAAATGAGAAGTTATTTTCCTCACAGTAGTGCAATCTTGGAGTTGGTATATTTATTTAGCAGGGGTGTGAAGGGTGCAAGGGAGCCTTCTCCACTGCAAAAACCTGAAAAACAATTTTTTTTTGTTTTTAGTTTTTTTTACTACAATTTCAAAGTTAATGTTTAATGTTATGGTCTCGACCATTTTCAGTTCCAAGTTTTGAAACTTAGAGCTTGTAAAGTACATCCATTTCTAAGATGTTTATAGTGCCGATGTGCAGCTACCATTTTGTTTTGTTTTCCATGCTGTATTTCTCTCTCTTTCTCTCTATTCTCTCTCTCTCTCTCATGAACTGTTTAGTTGTTTTTGAAAGTCAAGGTGCTGAATTTGATTTAACTCTTTTTGTTCTGATTGCTGCTTGTTCATTTGTTATATTAAGAACAGTTGAGATGAACAGAGCTACAGCTTCAGACAGCTGAAGTGTTTGTCACACTCCCCAGTTCACAGATTTTAAGTTTGAGATGACTAGGTCTTTATTGAAGGATGAAAGGTTGCAAGCAAGATTGTGGTGATGTTTTTTTAGACAGGCAGATGATCATTTAGCGTATCTGGAAGGGAATATGTAGAATAATTTTGTTTTGGAAGTCTAAAATAGAAGTTCTTTTAGTAGTTTTATTATACCTGGTGGATGTGAGATAAGCTGAGTAAACTAATGACATTTAAAGGGTTGTTATATGTGATTTTCCAGTCAATATTTTCATCACCTAATATGATAGTCTCATGTGAGAGACATTCTTCAGCAGTGTCTCTGTTATTACCAGGATGAATGTTAACTTCAGTTCTAAACATACTTTTGTGTATGCTAATTTGCAAGGATGCTTTAAGTGTTTCAGCATTATAATATGTTGAAAGATTTAAGGTATTTTTGTAGATAATGACCACCCAGCCTCCATTTTTATAGGTTCTATCTTGTCTTAATATGTTATAATGTTGTGGTATTATAATTAGTGAGCATCAAGTCTGTAATCATATGCAGCATGTAATGTTAGTCATACAGGAGTCTGTATTGTTAAACTGTGCTTTGAACAGAACTCAGGAGGGGGCATACCTCCCAACTGTACTGAATTACTTGGATTTTACCGAGTTTTGGGGTCCAAATAATGGGGTGCCATGATTCCTGAGTGGCACCCCTTCATTTCCAACTTTCCCAGCATTTTTTGAAATTTTTTTTTTAATTTCACTTTTTGAGCTGACGTCATCATGTCGCCGATCACGTCACCTCCATCAGCCTGTTGGAATTGAGCCCATGGGCTAACATTTCCAGTTTCTGTCCAGGAAGGACTTTTGCGAGTGCAAGCGGGAATTGGAACTGAACTGCCCAAAGGATGGAAGTACTGCAGAGCTACTTGAGTGAGAGGAAGGACTTTTGCGAGTGCAAGTGAGAATGGACTGCCCAGGAAGGACTGCTTCTGCTGGAACTGAACTGTACTGCAGAGCTACTTAGTGAGCCGACTGCTTTGAATTAAGGTAGGGAATTGCAGAGCTACTTGAGCGAACGGACTGTTTAACTGCCTTGAATTGAATGCTGTGTGTGTGTGAGCGGACTGCTTTGAATTGAATGCTGTGTGTGTGTGTGTGTGTGTGTGTGTGTGTGTGTGTGTGTGTGTGTGTGTGTGTGTGTGTGTGTGTGTGTGTGTGTGTGTGTGTGTGTGTGTGTGTGTGTGAGCGGACTGCTTTGAATTGAATGCTGTGTGTGTGTGTGTGTGTGTGTGTGTGTGTGTGTGTGTGTGTGTGTGTGTGTGTGTGTGTGTGTGTGTGTGTGTGTGTGTGTGTGTGTGTGTGTGTGTGTGCGGACTGCTTTGAATTGAATGCTGTGTTTGTGTGTGTGTATGCGCGGACTGCTTTGAATTGAATGGAGTGTGTGTGTGTGTGTGTGTGTGTGTGTGTGTGTGTGTGTGTGTGTGTGTGTGTGTGTGTGTGTGTGTGTGTGTGTGTGTGTGTGTGTGTGTGAGCGGACTGCTTTGAATTGAATGCTGTGTGTGTGTGCACGGACTGCTTTGAATTGAATGCTGTATGTGTGTGCGGACTGCTTTTAATTGAATGCTGAGTTAGTGTGTGTGTGTGTATGCCCGGACTGCTTTGAATTGAATGGTGTGTCTGTGTGTGTGTGTGTGTGTGTGTGTGTGTGTGGACTGCTTTGAATTGAATGCTGTGTGTGTGTGTGTGTGTGTGTGTGTGTGTGTGTGTGTGTGTGTGTGTGTGTGTGCAGACTGGTTTGAATTGAATGCTGTGTGTGTGTGTGTGTGTGTGTGTGTGTGTGTGTGTGTGTGTGTGTGTGTGTGTGTGTGTGTGGACTGCTTTGTATTGAATTGTGTGTGTGTGTGTGTGTGTGTGTGTGTGTGTGTGTGTGTGTGTGTGTGTGTGTGTGGATTGCTTTGAACTGAATGCTGTGTGTGTGTGTGTGTGTGTGTGTGTGTGTGTGTGTGTGTGTGTGTGTGTGTGTGTGTGTGTGTGTGTGTGTGTGTGTGTGTGTGTGTGTGTGCGTGTGTGTGCGCGTGTGTGTTTAAATATGCCTGGTGGCTAGAGGTACTCAGGGTCAAACCCTGTTCCTTGAGTACAGGTAAAAAGAGCCTAAAGTGCCTACCCAACACCACTTCTGAATTTATGCCTCATATTTTTGTTCTGTTCTTCATAAAATCTGTGGTTTGCAGGACTTTTGTGGCAATTCACTGAAGGATTGAATGCACTAATGACAGGCATTTCAATTTCAGACTTCATATTCTTCAGATAATAATGGTAACACAAAACATTTTATTCTGCCATTTTCTAAGTTTATAAGATCAGTATTTGAAAGTTGCCCCAGTTTTGGGGCTGTATTCCCCCATTATTGGCTTTGTTGAGGTTTTTTGTGTTAAGACGTTGAGAGCTATGGTGAGAAGTGAGAGCTGAATTTACTAAATGATAGCAATTTAGGTTTCAGTCTTCCTATCTTTCAGGAAACTGCTGATATGGCATAGTGGTATGTTGCTCTGACTGTAGTGCACAGGCTCCTGGATTCAAGCCTTTACAGTGAAATGCATGGTGGTAACATAACATTTTATTCTAGCAACTTTCCAAAATTATACAAGCAATGTTTAAAATTTGTCCCTGGTTTTTGGCCTTTTACCCGCCTACCCTCCAAAAAAACTGAAATTGAAAATAAGCACAAGAATATATATATATATATATATATATATATATATATATATATATATATATATATATATATATATATGGGTCCCCTTCTAAAGACCGAAACGCCGATTCCCCGACGCGGAAATCACCGACGCCAGATGACCGACAGGTACGTATACCAACAGGGTGATTCGCCGACAGTGAAAAGACCGACAAGGGTAATGTGTGATCGCGACCCGGTAAGTGTGAGACAGTGACGGAGGTAGGAGTGGTCAGGTAAGTGAGTTAAGGTTAGAGTGCAGGTGGGTGATGTGTGCGTTAGTGTCGGAGCTTGGGCTAGGGGTGGGTAAGTGAGTTAGGGTGCAGGTAGGTGATGTGTGCGTTAGTGTCGGAGCTTGGGCTAGGGGTGGGTAAGTGAGTTAGGGTTAGGGTGCAGGTAGGTGATGTGTGCATTAGTGTCGGAGCTTGGGCTAGGGGTGGGTAAGTGAGTTAGGGTTAGGGTGCAGGTAGGTGATGTGTGCGATAGTGTCGGACCTTAGGGTTAGGGTTTGGGTCAGGGCTAGTGTGTATGCTATGTAGTGTCGCGTGTTGTTTACGTTCCGTGTGTCAGTGTTTTGGTGTTCGGTGTTTTGCGTTGTCGGGTTTGTGTCGGGTTTGTGTGTTGTCGGTTATTTGGTGTCGGTGAGTTTTGTGTCGGGGAATCGTCGTGTCGGTGTTTAGAAGTAGACCCATATATATATATATATATATATATATATATATATATATATATATATATATATATATATATATATATATATATATATATGTATAGTGTGTGTGTAAGTAGACTTTTATGATGGAAATGTTATGAATTGGGAAGTTTTGTCATTATTGGTTCATGCATTTTGTTTCATTGCCTACTGGAAAATTTTTCAAACAATAAATTTAAAAGGTTCTCTAAGTCTAACAGGTATGCTGTATTATACAAGGAATATAATTTAATAAAGTCATGAAGGTGTATCAAAGAACACATGTATGTTTCTTGTTTTGTGTGCAAGGAGCCTATGATTTGAAAACAGCCCAAAGGTAATCTCTATCCATCACTGGCCAGATGCATTTTCTTTGGATATGGTGTGGGTTTCAATGTTGTTTCAATGAATGTGAGTTTCAAGGGCAAAGAAGTTTTAATGCTAAGTCTATTTTCATTGTGAGACAATATTGCTTGCTTTGTTTAGCAGATTTCTATTAGTGTTTGTGCATTGTGTTGTAAAGTGTAAAAATAAAATCCAAATAATCATTGTAGAAGTAAAGCAGTATGCACACATTAATGTTTATGGTAAATGAGGAGAAATAGCCAGGTAATTAGACATTGGAATGGCTGCAGGCTGCAGGGGGACTTTGGTGCCATATTTTGGTTGTCTGTTCTTCAGTTTGCATTTGAAAGTTGGTATCCCACAATTCCAGTGGAGTGGGCAGGGTTATGTACTTATGTATGCAAATTATATGTTAATCCACGTACCAATTTGTACCTATTTTTCATGGTCCTTGTCCAGATTTTTGATGTTTCCAGGTTGAGAGGTATGGGAGGGGGACAACAAGGTATGTGGATATTAAAGTGACATTAACTTTACATTTTCTTAAATATTGAATGCATAACAACAAAATGGCATAGCTAAGGAAATTTCCTGAAGTAATAGGTATTCTATGTTTTTGGTAATAAGCCACCAATATTCAAGTTATCCAGTCTCAGACATTAATTCACACAGCAATGTACCCAACTTTACCCTTCACATTCACACCTAGGATGCATACCTCCAAGAGTCACAATGGTGCAGACTCCAAGCCCTTCCACCCCACTGAGAATGCATCAAATCATGGTAATATTTTTGACCCTATTGTAAGGCATAATGGCACCACCCACAACAAACTGGATAAGAATAGCTGTCTTTCTGGAACCAGGATCTGGGACATAACTTCATTCTGGCAAATATGATTATGATTTGATAGTGGTCTATGTAGGGATGAATGACCACCGATGCTCTACCTGGAGGGGCATGCAGAAGGATTTGATTGAACTTGTTAAGCATGTGTCTGAGGAAGGAAAAACTTTTGTCTTGTGTGGTATTTTGCTATCACCTACAATGATGCCAAGATTCAAAGACAAGACAGTTGTCTTTAATAATTGTGTGGTTTGTGACATTCTAGGGGGATATAATATCTGTCATCTTGTGATGTGATGACTGACTCTGCTTTGCCAGGGATGGTCAACACTTATCTTATGCTTTCACATTCTGGCTAAAGCCTTTGCTGCCCCTGAATAGTGATTTACAGACAGAGTCGAGCTGATAGACATTCCAAGCTAGTAAATTCTAATATGGAATACATTCATGTGTACCAGGAGTCTTAACCAAAAAAAATGACTAAATTTGAGGTCTTCCTGCAACTTTAATTCATTCCTATACATGTAGTTATAGAAACATGGTTTCAAAGCTAAGAAACTACTCCCTCTGTTACTGGATGTAATGCCTGTCATGTCTTCAGACCCACTGGCAATTTTAATGAAGTATCACTATCTGCCAAGGACATAATCACCTCATAATAGATTCCTTTGGACACCACATTTGAACTGCTAGGTGCCGAAATCACTATAAACAAAACTAATTACTATTCATAGCTAGCTATAGAACACTTTCTATGCCCTCGTCTGAGCATGATGGCTATCTTAACACATTAACTGAAATTCCCATTAAACCCAAGACTTTTCTCTTGGAAGACTTCAGCTATTCATCATTGAATTGTCTGACTTACATTGCCAAAGGTCATTATGCCCAGAGATGCCTTGATATTGCTAACTTTCTTTCAGAAATAGTTAACTATCCTGTTAGAGGACCCAATATTCTTAATCTATTTCTCAAAAATATGGCCACTTCTTGCAGAGCTCCATACATATCATCATATCTTGTTAAATCAGACCATATTTTAGTGACCATTTCCTTTAAGCCTCTGACTTCTCCTGCCACTTAAATAGCTGTATTGATAAGGCAGTCCCTACCAGCACCAAATGTATTGAGAAATGTAAAACAAACCCCTGTGGAGGAATACCTGTGTAAATAAATTATATAACAAAAGGCACAATTCTACTAACATTTTGAGATTAAGGGAACCATTGGGAAGCTCAAAGATGAGTATGAACTTAAAATAGCCACTAAAACCAAAAATAACTGCAAATCCCTCTTTAGCTATGTCAAGAAGTTAAGAAGTAACACCCAACAATGTTCAGATCTAGTTCACAATAATATTATACCTTTTGACCCAAAGGAAATAGCTAACATCCTAGCTAATAAATTTAGAGTAAATGTTTCTCTATCCACACTTATTCCACAGGTTCCACAATCCCCCTTAATTACTATGGAACAGGTTCTCCCAGCCCTTTCAAAAACTATTGAATACTTCATCTATGGGCCCTGATAACATACCAGACTGCCTGATTATACCTAATGAACCCCTACTTAACATCTTTAATCTAAGCCTCTCCACAGGTTATATTCCTGAAGCCTGGGAAACAGCTATTGTAATGCCATTACACAAGGGTGGCCTAAACATGGACTCTGGTAACTATTGACCCGTTAGTCTCATTAATATCATATGTAAAATGGAGCACATTATCTCAGACTTCATTAATCTGGACATTGAAAATCTCTTAACCCTGAACCCTCTTCAATTTGGCTTTACCAAAGGAATGTCCTGCCTTTTTAACCTCATTAATTTCTTTAAAAAAGTAACTGAAGCAGTGGATACTGATTATGTAGTGCATACAGCATATCTAGACCTGTCCAAAAATGTTGACACTATCCCACATGCAATTATTATTGATATATACAGAATATAAACCCTTATATTGTGTGGTGGCTAACAAACTCAATATCTGAGAGAATCCATGTCATTTGAGTCGCAGATGCCATTTCTGAAACCAAAAATTACCAGTGGTGAACCACAGGGCTCATGTTTGGGCCCTGTTCAGTTTGGCATATATTTATTTCTCAGATCTTTAGGCTAGCCCTCCTGCAATTATGATTAACTCAGTTTGAAAACGACTGTAAATTGAGTGTTGTTTGATGCTCAACTGACTCACAATGGCTTCAACATTGGTTAGACCATGTTAACAATTAAATGTAAAAAAAATGTACCATAGGTCATTGTGGTAAATAAAACAGTTTCACTTACCATATAGGAGATGCAGCCCTTAAATCAGACACTGCTGTTAACAATTCCTTATCATTTGAATATCATGTCTCCACAGAAGTGTAGAAAGTCTTTATCTTGACCATCTAATTTCCAAGGACATCTCTACTAGATGCAAATAAGTATTAATTTCCCTTTACTTGTATCTTTTCAGACCCATTATTGAATATAATGCATCGTTTGGCATGTATTTGCCCAAACATAACAAACAACTTCAGAGATCTGAGAGCTTCATAACTAAAAAGATCAGCAGCCTTAAAAATCTTAGTTTTCAGGAGAGACTGGCTGCCCTCTCTCTACTCATTCTCTTACAGACTCCTTAGTAGAGATCTATGTCTAGCCTGTTGAACCATGAAAGATCCAACCTTATTTGATCTCCTACTCCTTTGTATAACTAATTGGTATATCAAATACTCAGTTAAAAGAACTAAACCTGCAACAGAAAGTAAATGACACGCCTTTATAGATTCATATCCCAACATATCCCTCACCTCTGGAACAAACTCCTACTGCATGTCAGGCAAAGTAGCACACTTTCCACCTTCCAGGTAAACCTAGATTATTGGATGGGCGGCCTTACATTCAACCCCAGTCTATCTTGTTTTGCCCTTCTTGTGGCCAAGGAGAAATTCTGAATATTTTTTTTTTTTTTTTTTTTGGCTAGGCTTGAAATGGTCTGCAGACAGATTTCGTAGTACTTACTAAGACTCTTTGTACCAAAGGCAAGCGTCCAGTCTGGTGAACCCCAGCCATAAACAAGCTCTACAACAAAAGGAGGAAGCTACTACAAGATAGAGCAAAATCCTTGAAAGGTAAGACACCTTTGATCATTATAAGTAAAAAACTAAGAGCTCTCATAAAATGATCCAAGGCAAATTTTGAGAGAAAAATCGCCAAGGACTCAAAAGACAATCATAAGGCCTTCTTTAGCTATGTTAGAAACCTAGGAGGAAACTCCCAGATATGCTCAGAATTAGTTCAAAATGATGTGAAGATTACTGAACCTACACACATTGCCAACATACTGGCTGACAGGTTCAGTGCAAACTTCCCCAAAAGGAGAGATATATATAACAGAGGATTGTAGCCCCCAAACATCTCCAACGCCCAGGTGAGAACTGCTCTCTCCAAAGCAAAAAACACAGCATCCATGGGACCGGATGGTGTCCCCGGCTGTGTGCTCCACAAACTCAATGAGGAATTAAACCCGCAGTTAGGACAGCTGTTTAATCTTAGCCTCACCTCAGGATACGTACCCAAGGAGTGGTGCACGGCGACTGTGGTCCCACTTCACAAGGGCGGTGCCTCCACCGACCCTGGAAATTACCATCCCATTAGCTTGACAAGCCTTATCTGCAAAGCCATGGAGAGGATCATAATGGAACTCATAAATAAAGATATAGGGAACTTGCAGACTTTGGATCCAGCCCAGTTTGGCTTTGTCAAAGGCAGATCATGCCTTTTAAACTTGGTTGACTTTTTCGAGACAGTCACCAAGGCCATTGATGAGGGAAAGGCAGTCCATACAGCCTACCTTGACCTGGCAAAGGCCTTCGACACAATACCCCACTCAGGTATCATCGAAAAACTCATCAGCTTGAATGTAAACCCATACATCACAAGATGGGTTGCAAACTGGCTTAGTGACAGAACCCACAGGGTCAGAGTTGCTGGAGCCATGTCAGACTCAAAGCCTGTTACAAGTGGTGTCCCACAGGGCTCAGTCCTGGGTCCACTCTTGTTCGGCATCTACTTTTCTGAAGTACAAGCAAACACAGGAGGGTTATGGCTGACAAAGTTTGCAGATGACTGCAAACTGGGCACCATAGTCGAAAACACATCTGACACAGATATCCTTCAGAAGGGCCTCACAGAAACGGATAACTGGTGCCAGAGCCATGGCCTAAAGTTAAATGCCAAGAAATGCATAGTCATACCCTTCGGGAAAAACAAGGTTACCCCTAGCTACCATATAGGTGGCAATCCACTGAGCACAGAAGAAGTCATCAGGGATCTAGGGACCCAGGTTGACAGTAGCCTTTCGTTTGACACTCATGTTGCTAAAGTGGTTAGGAAAACCTTCTACATTGCCCACCTGATCATGAAGGGATTCACATCTAGATCAAGGGAGGTCATCATCCCCCAGTACTCATCACTCATTAGACCTATGATTGAGTACAATGCCCCATTCGGAATGTATCTGACCCGACACCTGCAGCAGCTGGAAAGGCCCCAAAAGTTCCTCACCAAAAGGATAAAGGGTCTCAAAAATGTCTTATGCTGCCCGACTGAAAGAACTCCAGCTCTATTCAGTCTCATACCGCTTGCTCAGAGGTGACCTGTGCCTGACATATAAGGCCATGTCAAACCCTGATTTGATGAATATGCTTCACCTCAAAAATCTAGATCCCTCAGAACCACAAGGGCGGAGACTTAAACCTTGACACGGTTATTAATAGAACGTGCTGGAGGGACAGATTCATCACCCAGAGACTCCCTATGCTGTGGAACAAAATCCCGGTACATGTGAGGCAGAGCACCTCGCTGGCCTTGTTCAAGAGGAATCTTGACCAATGGATGGGGGATCGCAGATATACCCCAGGGATTACTTCAGTGTCACTGCTTGACAGAGGCACAGCAAAATAATAGGCATAGTTTTATTCAAACTAAAGGGGTGGCGAAAGCCAAATAACTATGGGCTAGGCTTATAAATGCCCTTGGGCAGATAGCCTAGTATGAACCTATGAACCTATGAACCTATGAACTATGAATATATTTTGGATTTATTTCAGACAGGTTAAACTATAAACATGAACTTTGACTAGAATTTGACAAATAAAATGAATTCTGTCTCCCCTTCATCTGTCCCTCAATATATACCTGAAACTGGCTCACCTCCACATTATACACAAGATAAAGTCCTAAAAGTGCTATCAAAAGCTAAAAATACTGCATTGATGGGTCCTGATAATATCCTTGGCTGCATCTTAAATCCATGAAGCATGATTTAGCCACACCCCTAACAACACTGTTCAAGCTCAGCCTCCATACAGGTTTTGTACCAAGCAAATAGAGAACAGCTGCAGTATTTCCATGCATAAGAGAGAACCTTCTGTAGATAAAGACAATTATAGACCTATAGGTCAGACCAGCTTCATATGTAAAGCCATGGAAAGACTTATCATGGAATTAATTAATCAGGACATGGGAACCTCCAAACACTAGACTCGTTTCAGTTTGGATTTATTAAAGGCAGGTCATGCTTACTCAATGTGGTGGATTTTTTTGAAAATGTCACCAAAGCAATGGATGAAGGCAAAACAGTACACACCACATACCTTGACCTGGCCAAAGCTTTTGAGACAATTCGCAGCCAGGCATAGTACAAAAGCTAAATAAACTGGGTATAAACCCCTATGTCACCCACTGGCTTCCCAGCTGGCTCACAGACAGGAAACAGATAATCAAAATAAGGAAGTTATCTCCTCAAAGAAACTAGCCACCAGTGGAGTCTCCCACAGTTCTGTGTGGGACGTCTCCTGTTTGGCATCTGTTTTTCTGAAGTAATAGCCAAAACCAAAGTGCTTCAGCTGACTAAGTTTGCAGATGACTGCAAGCTAAAAGCAGTCATTGAATCCACAAATTACTTAGTCATTCTGCAGAAAGCTTTATCTCAAATAAATAACTGGTGTCAGAATCATAGTCTGAAACTAAATGCCAACAAAAATTACTTATTGTATAATTTGGGAAGTCATCTACCCCAGGGAACTACCACATTGACAATATACCCCTAAGAGTTGACCCGGTTGTTTATGATTTGGAAACTTATGTGACCTAAAGTTTGATCATATCTCCATTATTGAAAGAAAATCATTCTATATTGCACAACTTATAAACAAAGGGATTGTGTCTACATTTAGGGAAGTCATTGCCCCCTTTTACTCAGCCTTCATTAGGCCAGTCATTGAGTATAATGCCTCTTTTGGCATCCATCTGTCCAGACACATGCAACAACTGGAATGCCAGCAGGGAAGCCTTACTAACAGGATATAAAGCCTAAACAACATGCCTACATGGACCAACTCAGAGCCCTGTCACTATACTTGGTATCCTATAGACTGCTAAGAGGTGACCTGTGTCTGGCATAAAAGGCATCCTCTGACTCATTACGGATGGACTTACTGCACATCAGCAAGTTAAATGGTATCAGAAATATTTGGTCTAGGGATTTAAACCTCTTTTGCCACATCAACAGAATAGTTTGGAGGGACAGATATATTTCACAGTGGATACTGCTGCTATGGAACAGACTCCCCAGCCACATAAAACAAAGTTCATTCCTGTCCATTTTCAAGCCCAACTTAGATCTATAGATGGCAAACAGAAGCTTTACCCCATGACTGTCCCCTGTGCTAGTAATGAACAGATGCAGCTTCTAAATGTTTTATCCCAAGCATCTCAAATTATCTACAGTATTATCTCAGTTATTCTCATCAGCGGTAATATCAAATTATTGTCCACGGGATGGGTAAGGGCAGTCTATAACCAAATGTGATAGGTTATTTTGAATACAAAAAGGGAAAAACCTGTGTAGGCTTAAAATAGCCTGCAAGGGCAGCTAGCCTAGTACTTCCATATGAACCTATAAGATCAGTAACATAGAAATGAAATAGGACTATAGTTCTCCTCCAACTTGGTATTACACATCCTCACAGGCTGCAAAAATAGTGACAATTTTTTCCTGTTAACTCAATGTTCTGAAATAATACAGAGTAAACTGTAAACATTCAAGAGGAAATATTGCAGGAGCACAATGTTGTACTTAATATATGAGAGGATGGATGTTGTTAGTCACTTTGTTTATGAGGGTATGCACAGGCATGATGTTGTACTTAATATACAAGAGAATGGATGTTAGTCACTTTGTTTAAGAGGGTATGCAAAGTAGGAGCATGATGTTGTACTTAATATACGAGAGGATGGATGTTAGTCACATTGTTTATGAGGGTATGCACAGTTCATGTGGCAATCCATAAATATATAATTATGTAATTGTGTGTGTGTGTGTGTGTGTGTGAGTAAATACATACACACACACACACACACACACACACACACACACACACACACACACACACACACACACACACACACACACACACACACACACAGTGTTTGTTTGTGTGTACATGTAAGCTTTAAAACGTAGCAAGATTGGTCAGTAGCTGAAAAGAAGACTTATGAGTAACTCCGTATCTCGTAAGTCACATGACAAACAGCTAAATATCTATAGCTCTCAGTGTGTACAGGCTAGTTTTACAGTGCAAGACAAACTTGTAACTGTGCATTAAAAAAATGTGACATGAAACACTGGTACTGCTGCTGCCGTACTGTTCTCACACTAACTTTCTGAGTAGAGCTTTCACAAAAAATCTTTGAAAATATCTTGTTTGTAGAAAATAGGACTGAGTCATTCACAGATTCTAAAATAAGTGACTTTTTGCCATATGCCATATGTCAAATACATTTCACTGAGATATCTTTTAGTAGATTTCTTTTTAGTAGGAGATGCTTGTGTCATTATCTGAAATTACTCATGATTTGTAGTGTCTGAAAATAACCCATTACAGGGATTGCAACTGTACCATTGTCCCTTTCACTAAGTACCCGATTTGAGCTCACATTTAATAATACTTTTCTCAGTGGTAGTTTATCAAGCTGAGACACACATTTGGCTTCAGATCAAATAATCAGCACTTCAGTATTTCCTTAGTATAGGGAAATCAATTAACTTTTATATGCTCTCCAAAAACAAATGAAAAAATAGCTTCCAATTATTGTGCTATTCCTGATGAATAGCTTAAAATGGAACTATTCTTTTTTTTCCCTAGTCCTGTCTTATGTGAATTGTTAATAACGTGTAAGCTGACAGATGGTTTTATGTTAATAAGTGCATTTGATTCCCTTGTATGGATTGCAGAAATATCCTGCTTGTCTGACAACTCAAAATATTTAAAATTAGATTGCCATCTACAGGGTCTATATATAAATTGCTGCCATTCAAAGGTTTAGAATCCTGAACTCAAAAGAATGTTTATTTGTTAAATAAATGCATACTAACAAAGATAAGTAATTATTTTGAGTATGACACTTCTGTGTGCAGATTTTTATCTTATTTCATTACAGAAAAAAAGGTTGTTTTTCTGAATAAACTGTCTCTCAGTTAACATTGAGGACTAAAGCGCTGAGCTGTTAAAGATCTGCTTCCAGTGCCCAGGGTAGAGGGTTTGATTCCTTTCATTTGCTGACTGTGTAATTCTGATTAATATTTCTCATGCTCACTGCTGAAAAAGGACAAGTGTGTCCACTGGGCTTACCTAGACAACAAGTATGCAACATAAAAGTATTTATAAAATAGTAAAGCTTTTGTATGTGTTTTACAGTAGTAAATGTGAAGCTTGTATGCAGCCCTACAAAACTGATATAAGTATTTTTTGTTGGTACTTGCTCTGTTTCAGTGCTAGACCTACAAAGCTGATATAAGTTTTTTTTTTGTTTGCAATTGCTCTGTTTCAATGCTATTTAACACTTCTATGCTGCATTTTATTGGTTTGGTTGAATTTATCACAATTTATCAGCCTGCACTTAAGTAAACTCTGTCTGTGTGTTACTGTATTACACTTAGGTTGTTCTAACAGTTTCCTGATACTTTCTAACTTCTTTTGCCAAAGTTATCCTGAGTCTGCCAAAATATTTCTAAGTTTTTACTGATACAAATTCTCCTATTTGTCTAAATATTTCTCAAGTAAAAACTTTTCTCTGATATTTTCTCTATGCTCCACACTGTCCTTGAATCAAAAACATGTTTTTTGTCTGACTGTTTATTGACTGCCCTGCTGTCCTGAGGAAACTCATGTACAGTAAATGTTTTTTGTTATTTTCTTTCTTTATACAACTGTAAAATAACAATCTGTCTTCTATGTTTAACCGATAACTGATTTGTAAAAATTTTTGCTAAGCAGTTGCAATACTTATGTAAATAGTTTTTGTTTTTCCACTGTTTTTGTGGACTCTATGTATGTATAAAAATCTTTTTCTCTGAGCTTTTTTCCTCAGGCCTCTACTGAAAATGGATATATATCCAGTTAGACTAGCCCGGTCAACAAATGTAAAATAAATAATAATAAATAATAATAATAAATAAAGTGTGTGTATGGTGAATATTTTCAGGGTTAGTGAACATATTTCAAAGAATTCCTCCTGATAGCACAGTAAGAATTCTGACTTCTATTGTAAAGTATTTGTTACTGCGCTTGAGCTCAAAACCAGATTGTTTTACATCAGGAAGGTTATTTTGCTTTCTGGTGGGAACAGAGAGCTGAATTCAACCCATCCATGTTGGGAACTACTGGTCAAAGCTTTTTGTATTTTTATCTGATTGACCTGATGGTATGAGTTTGTAGGGGTCTTTTATCCTGCTGGTATAAAAGAATTGCATTTTTGTGAGATTCTGCTCACTTATTCAAAGAGTCCTTGTGCCTGGCTTGAACAACTGTAGCTACAATACTTGGATCGCTTCTAAACCATTGGACCTACTAAGCTGATAGAAGTATTTTTTTTTGTTTGCATTTGCTCTAACTATTTCAGTGCTATTTAACACTTCCATGCTGCATTTTATTGATTTTTGTTGAAGTTACCACTATTTTTCAGCCTGCACTTGTTAAATAAACTCCATCTCTGTGTTACTGTATTGGTCTTAATTTGTTTTTAATAGTATTTTGATATTTTCTAACCTCTTTTGCCAAAGTTCTCCTAAGTCTGCCAAAGTATTCTAAGGTTTGCAAGGTTGTTGTGTGTTATGAACATTTCTCAAGGTTAGTGAGCTTATTTCTAAGGATTCTTGATATTGTACGAAGAATTCTGACTTCTGTTGTGAACCATTTGTTACTACACTTGAGCCTAAAACCAGATTGATTTACATTAGGAGGGTTGTTTGCTTTCTGGTGGGAGCAGAGAGCTAAATTCAACCCATCCACGTTGGAAAGTACTGGTCAAAGCTTTTTGTGTTTTTATCTGATTGGCATGATGGTTTCACTTTGTAGGTGTCTTTTATCCTGCCGGCTGATATGAAAGAATTACAGTTTTCTGAGATTGTGCTCACTTATTCAGAGCATCCTTACGGCTGGATTGACACCTGTAGCTACAAGACTCAGATCGCTTCTAAACCATCGGGACCTACAAAGCTGTTATATGTATTTTTGTTTGTCCTTGCTCTGTTTCATTTCTATTTAACACTTCTTTGCTGTACTTTATTGATTTTGTTGAATTTATAACTGTTTTTCAGCCTGCATGTGTAAAGAAAACTCCAGCTGTGTGTTACTGTATTGCTCTTAGGTTGTTTTTAACAGTATTCTGATATTTTCTAACCTCTTTTACCAAAGTTCTCCTAAGTCTGCCAAAACATTTCTAAGTTTTGCAAAGTGTTTGCATGTTTTGAACATTTTTCAGGGTTAATGAACTTATTTATAAGGATTCCTGATATTGCAGGAAGAATTCTGACTTTTATTGTAAAGTATTTGTTACTTTGATCTCAAAACTAGATCATTTTACATTAGGAGGGTTCTTTTGCTTTCTGGTGGGAGCAGAGAGCTGAATTCAACCCATCCAAGTTTGGAATTACTGGTCAAAGCTTTCTGTGTTTTTATGTGATTGGCCTGAGGGTTTGACTTTATAGGGGTCTTTCATCCTGATGGTATAAAAGCCTCTGCACAAATGCAGTTCCCTGTTCTTGCATGTAGGCAGACTTCTCCAGTTATGAATCCTCTGTGGGGGGTGCTCTCTGTGGTCTCCCACTGTTCATGGCTGCTTGAGGAGCTTCCAGTTTGTGCAGAGGGCAGTACCACTACAGGTCATCTAGTGCTGTACTGCTGAGCACTCTCACTTTGACCTTTGGGTGACTCTCCTCTAATCCTTCCTATCTAGAAATTGTTTTTACTTGCCTTACATAGCATAGGCTATATTCAGACCTGCTGAATATAGACTGTTTGGTATCACTGCACTCTTAAACCAGCTGTCTTACATTAAGAGGGCGTCTCTGCTCCCTTTGGCAGAAGTGTGTTACTCAGGACCCATCTGAGTTGGAGATTGCTGGAGAAAGGCTTAATTTGGGGCTTTCCCATTGGTAGTTGTGGTAAAAACCTTTTAGTCTGTATATAAGCCTCACATTTGATCATTGCTGTGCACTGCTCAACTGAGTTGAGTAGTGCTCTGTATAGATGCAAACACCTGGGAACATTATATTTCCCTAGAGACCTTCCTGTAGAACCCCCCCCCAAGCTTCCCTGCTGAGCAAAGGGCAGCTCAGTTGTGCTCTAAGGAGCACTCTTACACTTATCATCCACACCCTACTATGCATCCACTATCTTTGCTACTCCTAGTCAAACTATCCCACTAGTTAAGCCAAACTCCTAAGTACAGCTAGTCTACTACCTTCCCAAACACAACATTCATAAAAATCCTGCCACAATGGATGGGCAATTTCCCATAATTTCTCCTGCCAGCTTGATTGATATGGGCATCTTGAGGCAGTCTAGCAATTGCTTCATGTATACTGACAACCTTTTACTCCTAAAGCAAACTAACACCCTATGTGAGAGATCCAAATAAAGTGTGGAATTGGAATCAATTACCTCACGTAAAAACAGGTACTCAGCACACAGACTTCACCTCTCATGCAAACCTCACCTCTCACACAAAATAAAGCCATGGCATATAAACCCACATACGTGGAAGTAATCAGTAAAAGCCTACCAAAAGAAAAGAGACCTCCCAAACACACACCACCCATACTCACCACTAAGCAAAAAGAAACCATTGCAGATATCGACACACACACATACACACACACACACACACACACACACACACACACACACACACACACACACAAACACACACACACACACACACACACACACACACACACACACACACACACACACACACACACACACACACACACACACACACACACACACACACACACATACACACACACACAGACACATCTCAACAAATAAGCCCCTAAGGCAAAACACATTAAATGTCTTTGTCATAGGTGACACCATAGTGAGAAACACAGATGTCACTAGACTCGACAAGAAGAAGGTCATGGTTAGCTGCCTATCAGGTGCCAGGATCCGACAAATCATGCATGCACTCAAGTCACTCAACAATAAGTACCGTTATGACTCTGTTATAGTCCATGTTGCTGTAAATGACTTGAGATGTACCGCTCTACACTATATGAATAGAGACATGATGGAACTCTCTGATTATGTGTCCCAGACAGGTATATCCCTAGCCCTAAGCAGTATCCTTCCCTCACCCAGTATAATGCCACAATATAAACAAAAAATTATTGACATCAGCAATTGGCTTAGCTTCTAGTGTTAGTCCAGGGGGATCCAGTATCTGTCAGACTGGAAGGATATGGTAGACAGACCTTGCTGCTTTGCTAGACATGGTCTGCTGCTGTCCCTCCTAGGCTTTCAGATACTGGCAAAGGCCCTTGCCTTCCTATAATGCCTTTGTTAGGCAATGCCAAAACAATAAATTTTCCAGTGTAATAAAAGCTAATTGAGATAAACTCTGGGTCATGCCGCTTAATGGTAGGAGTTTAAACATGAAACTGGACTCTCTGGAAGCACTTCTCACATTAGAGGATGCTGACACCAGTGGAGTTACCAAGACATGGTTCAAGGCCACTGAGAGCACCCCAGCTTGTGCAAGGCTACAATGCCTTCTACATGTTCAGAACTCAAAATGAGCATGGGGAAACCAAAGGTGGAGGTGTATTCATCTTCAATAAAATCAAATACACTTCGAGACTGGTCAAACAGCATAACTCCCTCAAATTAGTCCATATCCAATTAATTATCAGGAAAGTACCATACCACATCATTGCTAGCTATAGATCCCCCACCATGAACCAGGATAAGCGCACTGACTACTTTGATTTACTGGAATCTCTTTCCTTACAGTCCAACACCTAGTCAGTCATGACAAATTTCAACTATTGTTCCATAGATTGGAGTACATACACAAGCAAAAACACACTTACCTAGAGTTTCCTGGACTTTGTTAACACAAATGTTCTGGAACAGATAATCTGCACCCCCACTAGGGGCTCTAATGTTCTGGACATAGTACTCACCAGCATGGGGTCACGGTACTTCTCCATGCGTGATGCCCTCCCTGGTTAACTCAGACCACAAATTAGTCTCATTTAAAGTAACTACTGGAACTGACACCCTCATAGGAACAAAAATTACAAAAAAACTTTTCCAAAGCTAACTACAGCCTACTAAGCAGTGGTATAAAAAGCTTCATACCACCCGCAAACACAGACATTAATAATCACTCTGCAGAAATGTACACAAATGCCCTGTACAAACACTTAAGCGACAGCATAAACTCTGCTGTATCTGACCACATCAAAACCAGGTCTTCCTGTAAAAACAAGCCACCATGGTGGACTTCATGTATAAACAGATTATATAACAAGAGGAAGAAACTGTTGTCCAAAAGCAAGAAGGATATCACTCTGCAGAGGAAGAGTTCCCTCCTAAGCCTAAACAGGAAAATCAGAAATCTTGTAAAGTCTTCTAAATTATGAAACTAAAATTGCATCCCTAGCCCAGGATAATCATAAGACATTCTTTAACTATATCCGAAGTCTAAAAAGGAATGCCCAGCTGTGTGGTGAACTGGTTGTAGATGGGATAACTCATACAACAATGTAAGATATCTACAACCTGCTAGCTGACAGATTCAGTGCAAACTTCATCCCCCCATCCTCACCTACCATATCCCAAAGCATACCTGACACCAATCCTTTGCCTAGTATCTCTAGAGAGCAGGTCATCTGTGCACTCACCAAAGCCAAAAACATGGCCTCAATGGGACCAGATAATATCCCAGGTTGTTTACAAAATAATCTAAAACCAGTCCTAGTGAACCCACTTGGTGTTCTCTTTAATCATAGCTTGAGAAATGGCTATGTTCCTGCAGAATGGAGAACAGCAACAGTAATCCCCCTGTACAAAGGTGGGCCATCAACTGACCCTGGGAGCTACAGACCTATAAGTCTAACCAGCCTCATCTGCAAGGCCATGGAAAAAATTATCAAGGACCTTATAAACAAGGATATGCACAACCTCCAAATTCTGGGTCCAACCCAGTTTGGCTTCGTTAAAGGTAGACTATGTTGATTAAACCTGGTAGACTTCTTTGAGAATGTCACCAAAGCCATGAATGAAGGTAAGACAATGTACACAGCCTATCTCAACCTTGCCAAGGCTTCCAACACAATCCCCCACTCTGGAATCATTGAGAACCCCCCAGCTGATGATTAACCCTTTCATTACTAGATGAGTAGCCAGATGGCTCACCGACAGAATACACTCTGTCAAAATTGATGACTCCACCTCAAACAGTAGACCCATCTCCAGTGGAATATCACAGGAGTCTGTGCTGAGGCCCTTACTGTTTGGCATCTATGTCTCAGAAGTCCAGGCCAAAGTAAACAGCCTCTGGCTCACCAAGTTCACTTATGATTACAAACTGGGAGCAATCACTGAGTCCCCTAACAATGTCAACATATTACAAGAAGAGCTAACACAAACAAATGATTAGTTGCAAAGCCATGGTCTAAAACTAAATGCAAAAAAAATGCATTATTATTCCCTTTGGCAAAACAGAATTCCCTACAAATTACAATATTGACAGCACCCCACTGAGTTGCAAACCATTGGTGTGAGATTTGGGAACACAGGTTGATAATCTGAATTCTGACCACCAAGCTTTCAAAGTGGTAAGGAAAGCTTTCTATGTAGCGCACCTCATAATCAAGGGCATAGGATCTAGGCCAAGGGATGTATAACTCCACTGTACTCAAGCCTCATTAGACCAGTAATACAGTATAATGCACCCTTTTGCATGTACCACAGCATACACCTGCAGCAGCTGGAGAGATCTCAGAGTTTTCTCACTAAGAAAATGCAGGGACTCCAAGGCATGACCCACAAGGACAGGCTGAAATCCCTGTCACTTTATTCTGTATCTTATAGGCTGGTGAGAGGTGACTTGTGCCTGGCCTATAGGGTAATCTCCAACCCTGCCCTAATGGAAATGCTGCACATCCGCAAGTCAAATGAGACAAGAGTCACTCACTTTGGAGATCTTAACCTAGCCTGTGACATTAACAAAACATGCTGGAAAGATAGATATGTCTCCCAGAGACTGCCACTTCCCTGGAATAGACTTCCTATTCATGTAAAACAGAGCTCCTCACTGACCCTATTCAAACACAACCTAAATAATAGGATGGGAGACTGAACATTTTCCCCTGGGGTGGCCCCCATGTCCTGCATGGATAGGGGTAGATGGTGTTGATCGCAGACTCACTCTTTTCATAAATCCATTCTGAAAACTACTCAAAAAGAACAAATGCGGATACTTGGGATTAACATGGCTAGGCTTATAAAGGGTCTAGGGCCATTAGCCTAGTAACCTCCTATGAACCTATGAACTAAATCGCTTTGATCTTCTGTCATTTATCATTTCATTTTCAGTATCTGCATAACTGATGTTTCTGCTCTTCCTGTTACAATGTTAATATATCATTGTTAACCTTGGTATTTTGTTCATAGGTTCATATTGACTTACGAGGCTATTGATCTGTGAGGATCTTAAGCCCAGCCTTATATTCCCATGGTACTTTGTATCCCTTATATGTCGCATACAATAACCCAGACATGGGTCAAGTAAGGATATATTGGGACATTATATATTTCACCTGTCTATGAGGGATAGGGGTTCTAAACTGCCGGGAGAGTGAATTTCTGGTTACCCATCCATTTATCCAAATTACATTTGAATAGTATAAGAAAACTATTTTGCTTTAAGTAGAGTGAGAAACAGTTTCTTAGAAGTGGTATGTTTCTTTGATACAAACCTGTCTGTCCAACATGTTATATTAATTTTCTTAAACGATATTGAGAACCCTGGAGTGGATTTTTAATGATATCATTGACATGTGAATGTGCAATAGGTCTAACAAATAGGCTCTATTGAAGCTCTGTATGGAAAGCAGAGGTTATCTTTCAGTAGCCTGTATGATACTGAGACAAGAAACAAGACTTTGAGATGGTCGGGCATAGCTTTTATGATTTAGGCCTTTGTTTGTTTTAGTGAGAGCATTGTGATCATTCCAGCTGTGGCAGGTGGTTGGAAAGGTACATACCAGAAGGGACATTATACTCAGTGATTGGCCTAATGAGTTCAGAGTACAGTAGAATGGATATGGACACATCATTGGATATGGATGCAATACCTTTAGACATAAGGTGTGCAATAAAAAAGGACTTCTTACAACAGTCGATACACGGTGATCAAAAGACAGTTCATTGTCGACATAGATTCCCAGATCTCTAACTACAAAATCCATTTTTAGGGGGTGTGTTGTCAGTGTTATAGTTATAGGGATAGTCATGCTTGACAGAGAATAATGATTTTACAGTTCTTTGGTATTTACTTTTAGTAAATGGTTTTGACACCAGCTATTTGTTCCGGACAGGGCCTCTTGGAGGATCTTGGTTTCCTCTGGGGAGTTTATGATGGCAACAATTTTGCAGCATCTGCAAACTTGGTCAGCCACAAACTTTAACATTAGCTTTGACCTCTGAGAAAAAATGCCAGAGAGGAATGGCCTAAAGACTGAACACTGGGGTATGCCACTAATGATATTTTTTTTTGGATTGCAGATGATAAACTTAAAGTTACACACAATGTAGCCACTCTGTGGATCTATTAGACAACATTCATAACAGATGCTGGTAACAGTCTGCTCACCAGTTTATAGGACATCAAAGGCAGGTAGAAGGAGTAGTTACAGCAGCTTCAGCTTCTCAATTAAGAAAAACCTCATAGAATTTCCCCTGCCCCATACACAGCTTATAATGAAAGAAGAGGAACCAACATTAGAAAATTAAGAATAGCAGTAAGGAAAATAAAGCTGTGGAAAACCACAGGCTCAGATGAAGTAACGGCTGATGTAGTCAAAACATTTGATGATTTAGGTAGGAGAGAACTGGCTCCTGAGGACTTTCACAACAGTATGGAGTGAAAGGCATATCCCAAATGACTGGAAAATATGCATTCTAGTGCCAGAGTAGAAGAACAAAGGTGACATTCACAACTGTGGGTAGTGCAGAGGTATTAAACTACTATCACACAAAGAATATGAAAAGTAAGGTTTAAAAAACAGTGGTACAGAAACCTTGGCATTAAAAGCTAAACATTTAAGGAAGCTAGGGGTGATGGAGAGGCAGTGCCTGAGAAGGGTGGTAGAGTACATACTGTGGGACCAGTGAAGAAATGACATCAGTGCAGAAGCTAAAGTTGCTTGAGTAGTAGAGAAGGTCAGAGAGAACATATGATCATTGCTTGGGCCCATGTGCAGGAAAGCAGAAGACGATTTGGTGAAGATCATTTGAAAGAGACAGGAAGATAGAAAGAGGAAGCAAAGACATCCAGTGAAATGATGAATGGATTTTGTGAAAAAAACTGTCACATTCAGGCATATCTGCTGAAGAAAGGAGAGTGGCATTGAATCGAGAGATGGCGACAGTTGCCATGACACCCTGACCCCAGGTAGAAAAAGCAGGGAAAATGGGGTTGATGATGGTGATGGCTACCTTAAGGTCAGAACAGCCAATAGAAACTGAAAATGATAAACTGATGCATTTTCAAACCTTGAGATTAAAACAAACATGCAACTGTCAATTTGGTTTGAGTTAACCAAGAATATAACTATAAAAATATAAGCATATTTAAAAACAGTGTAAAAGACAATAAAGGGATTATTTTTATTAAAATGTCAAATGCTGCTCCTTTGTCTTTGATGCAAGGAAAATATTTTCATGGATCTCAGTATGTTTCTTTGAAATGTTCTTGAGAATTTTGTAGATTCAGCCACTTCTAGATATGTCCAAAAATATGTTAAAAGAGTTAAGTCATGTGTTATTACCTCTTTGAATATATTCAGTAGTAAAGGGATAAGATGGGATCTAGTCATATTCCAGGATACTTGAAAGTAGATAAATGAGAAAGAAGAGTTTAAAGAAAGATAAATGCAGAAACTATTGAATGCCAAGAGTCATAATATATGTTTTATCTGAAGAAGTTTCTTAGATAACTGCCTCCATAGCAGTAAGACGTTATTTTGAAAAGAAGTCTGAATGGAGAGTAAGTCATTCCTAGTGCACAGAATAACTTTAGAAGGGCAAATTAGGGCAGTAAAAATTGTCTGTAAGAAAATTAGAAAAGAAAGGCGAAGGAGACTTAAAATTAGCTCTTGTGGAATGCCTGAAGACAATAAGATAGAGATAGCTGAATTGAAATTAATTTGGTTTGCTGTGCCAAAAAAAAGCAATTTTGAAACCATGAAAGGGGATTGTTATCACACTCATGAGTTCCTGTCTGGTTAAGAATCATGAGGTGATTAAAGTGGTTAATGGTTCTCATGAAATCAATGAACACGGTTGCATTTATAAATCCTTGAGCCATACTGTTATAGATGGAGCAACTGTAAGTAATGTAGAAGTTGTGCTAATGTTTGTTGAAATCCAGTGCTAGTAGTGGGAAATGAGTCTGTATTCATCAGTGATTTGGCAATAAGCTGATTTTTTTTTTTTGTTTTTTGTTTTGGAGGTGGCAGGGAAGTGCAGAAATGAATGGGTCTGAATTCTTCAGTTTTCAGTTATTTTGCAGGATGTGAACATTATGATGTTTCTAGGGTGATAGTCTTGAACATAAATGTAGATGCTATTTTATGAAAGAATGAGGGGAGCAAATGAAGATATTGGAGAAGCTGTCTAACAGTCTGAACAGTGATTATCGGGAAAAGCTAATACGGAGAGAGAGGGAGAGAGAGAAAGAGAGAGCGAGAGGAAAGTCAAGTGGAGCAGAGGATAAAGAGGATAAGGCATAGACATTTGATATTAATGAGGAAGGCTGAGAAATTATATAATGGGGAGGGGAGAACGTGTTGGCAAGATACAGGCTACATAAGGATTAGGTAGACTAATGAGTGGAAAGAAGGTGAGATTCGTGTAATGTTTAAAACCTGTCATCAGGAGCTTTAATGTTGTTGTTGTTGTTGTGTCTTTCAGCTTTTCCTGGTTAGGGGTCGCCACAGCGGAACTCCGGTCTGCTAATGATCGGTAGTTGATTTTTATGTGCCGAGTTACCAGCCCTGACACACAACCTTCAACGAAGGTACGCCCATTCACACATGTCTCCACGCAGAAGACACTCTAGCTGAGAATCAAACCGAATAGTGTCGTACTGTGAGGCGACAACGCTACCGCAGCACCACCACCATCAGGAGCTTTAATAATGCAATTAAATGTATTATTTTTCACAATCACTGGATTTCCTAGGTGCTCATAAAAGATGATTTCTTATGTCATCAGTGCACACTGAATTGTATCCTTGTATAGATTTACTAGCATCATTTGAAATTTTGGAATTTGCAATGCAAAGTCCGGAAGTGTGAAAAATGAATGACTGAAAATCTGGACTTATATATACCAAGTCCGATACTGCCATTTCACAAAATATTTTCTTTGCTCCAAAGTATGGTGATTGCAAAATTAGCATGCATATGTTTGAGGGGAGTGTAATAGGGCTTGACCTCCTTTAAAAAACTAGTTTGAAGGAGCAGATATTTATTCTTCTTCTGTATTTTCAGTCTTTTGTTGTTTTGTGACTCAGTAATGGGAGTACCAACATTTCAGTAGACAAATGACTAACTTCAGCTGTTCCTAAGCACGGTGGTGGCTGGTGACTTCAAATCAAAGGAGGGCTACAGAAGACAGTTGAATGGGTGGGACCAATGGGAATGGGTGTGGCCAACCAGAAAGAGGCGATGCTATGCTCAAAACCACAAAAATTGTGACTTTAATTAAATATGCTGCCCTGGGTGCCAAACCATAATTATGAGTGTCCAATCAAGATAAAATGAAGTGTAGAAGAAAAAAATAATTCAATGCATTAGCTACATGACAGCTTACTTAATATTTGGATGGAAACACAAAGGTTGTGAGGCATGGACAAATAAATTACTTTTTAAATACATTACTGGAATGCCAGTCAAAATCAAGTATAAAAAAACAAGCAGCACTCAACTCAAACCACTTCTCCTTGTACTGCAGTTCTAATTATAATTTATATTCAGCTTTATAAAAGTACCAAGTAACATGCTGAAAGTAGCAATCTCTGTGATACCCCCACTTGTAAAAATGTTTCTTATCCAAAAATGACCTGCTGCCTGACAACAACTATCTACTTGTTTCATGGGGAAAACATGATCAAAGTAAAAAATGAATGGCAAACAGGAAAGAAGCTCTAGCTAAATTGCTTAAAGGATTACTGCACATGTTATGGACCACACACGATAGATTGGCATTCCGTTTAGTTTACTGGTAAAGCCTGCAAAGATGACTGCAAGTCTCCAACAAATGTAATGAGCTTCTAAAAATACTGTAATCCTGTCCTTTATTACAAATACTGTCATATGCATTTCAATACCTAAGGCTTATACATTATCTAGTTATGTAAATATTCTTTGCATGGCAACAACAAAAAGGCTTTTAATGTTGGTAATTATTTAACAGTGTGCTTAATAAAGCTTACTTGCATCTTACAATCTTGGACAAGCTTACCTGATGGTCATTAAATCATTGCTATTTAAACATGGAGCAACAGGCACTGCAACAACATGCATTTTCTGAATACGAAGAAGCATAAATCAACAGTATAAAAATATGACAGAAAACCAAAATATTCTGCAAAATCAGGGACAGATGAAAAGCCACTGTTGTACTTGTGTCTACCTTGGATGGGGGGATATTCTGCACACTTACACTGCATAACTGCTCCTTGCCATGCTTGGACACATCCAGAGTCACTACATGGGGGAGTGGGGTGCAACAACTATGTCACAATTTGAAATGTCTCTGGCTGACTGCGATGGCCCTGACACATTTGTCATACCTCTCAACCTCAGAGCAAGAAATTTGGACAAAGCCATGAATAGAAGTAGGACAAAGGCCCAAAAATAAGGACAATTTTTAAATATTGCTCTTATAAACTTAGAAATATAATAGAATAGTAGGTCTTGCATTAGTATGAGATCTGAAACACAAATGTCTGTCATTATTTTCTAACTTCAATCTTTAATGATTTGTCACTAATTTGCCAGAAAACCACAATTTTATGAAAAATGGACCAAAAATTGATGCAAAAATATAAAATAGCCACACAACACAGCTAGGAACCTGTCAAAGAAGGGACACTTTTTAAATATTAGTACTGTTAAGTTCAGCAGCTGACAAAATAAGAAAATCTACATGCATTTCTAAAATAAAAGTAATCTATAACTCTGATCATTACAATTATTTATTAATTGTAAACCCTCCACATTTTTTTCCAAAATTGCCATTTTGTGGAGGGATTATGAGGGGAGAGCAACATTTTGAGCGAAAGTCAGGGACAGTTGAGAGGTTTGGATATACCTAATTTTATAAACCAATTTATTTGCACATACCTCTCAACCTCTTAATGCCGAAATCTAGACAAGGCCAAATATATTTGACGAACATACAGACAGTACTAAAAATTGCTCTTGTATAAACTTAGTTGATAGAATAACAGGTCTTGCTTTAGCATGCATTTTTCTGAAGGTATGAAGTCTGAAACTCAATATCTGTCATTATTTAGTGACTTCATTCCTAAATGATTTGCAAGAAAAAAAATGTATGAGGAACAAACCAAAAATAAGAAGCAAAAATAAAGTCTATTCATTCTGGGAAAATCTGGACAGTTGAGAGGTATAGTTCAGCCAGGGCTATCTTTGAGTTTGCCACCCTCCCCCCCCACAAAATGATGGTCAAATGGGCCCCCCCCCTGCAGCCATTCCAATGTCCCATTACTTGGCTATTTCACCCCATTTACCATAAAAAACTAATGTGCATACTGCTTTACTTCCATGATGATTTGGATTTCATTTAAAAGTTTTATTTTACATTTTACAGCACAAACACCAATAGACATCTGCTAAACAAAGCAATGCAGTCTCACAATGAAAATAGACTTAGCATTAAAATGTATCTGCCCTTGAAACTCACATTCATTGAAACAGCATTGAAACCCACATTCAAAGAAAATACATCTGACCAGTCGCAGATAAAGATTAACTTTGGGCTGTTTTCAAATCACACATGAAACATACATGTGTTCGTTGATGCACCTTCCTGATTATATTAAATTATATTCCTTGTATAATACAGTACAGTTGTTAGAGGGCATTTTAAATTTCTTGTTTTTAATATTTTTCCAGTAAACAATGAAACAAAATGCATGCACCAATAATGACAAAACTGCCCAGTTCAGAACATGTCCATCATAAAAGTCTACTCAGACTTCTACAATCCATTGGTATCAGTAAATATGTACAATCTCTGCAGAAGTAAAAGTCATCTAGATAATTCCACATTAAAGAGATCTGTAACTAATGAAGATGTTGCTGCTAGCAAACAACTTTATATTTCATTGTTTCATCTACAAATAAAGGGCCTGCTGCCATTGAGGAATAAATTGCCCATATTGCATTAAAAATGATAAGCTAGTAATATTGCAATAGGGAATATATGGCAAACTGTTAACATATTCATAGTTACTAGGTATCTCCACCAAAGAGGACATTCACAGGATTTCAGCATCCACCACCTTTAAAAGTACAACACAGTACAGTATCAGCAATGCATCTACATACTGTGGGAGTAGAACCCACAGCCTTCTGCATCAAAAGCAAGTATACTATCTGTTATGCTATTAACAATGCAAGCAGACTCAGCATAAGCAGCACTAAACTTCTCTTCCCCTGAAGCTCTTAGCTCCTTGTAAAATCCACTTGACACTCAACTATGTCTCTCAACTTTGCAGCACATAAGCACAAAAAAATCTGCAAAAAGCCAAAATTTATTGCGGGGGGGGGGGGGCAAAAGCCCTAAAACCAGGGACACATTTTAAACATTGCTTGTATAATCTTGCAAAGTTGCTAAAATAAATTGCTGTGCTACCACCATGCATTTCACTGCCAAGTCATGAACCCAGGATCCTGTGCACTACTGTCAGAGCACTATACCACTATGCAAAATCAGCTGTTTCTTGAAAGACAGGAAGACTGAAACTTAAATGGCTATCGTTTAGTAAATTCAGTTCTCACCATAGCTCTCAACCTCTTAGCACAAAACACCTGGACAAAGCCCACTAGGATAAACAAACCAACCAACAAAGAAAGTATCCTAGACTGGATCCTAGTTAATAATCAACCCCAACTGTAGACAGCTGGTTCTCTCCCTGATGACCTCAGCGACCATTGTCTAACCTATATCATAAAACATAAGGCAGGAAACCCTCACCAGCCCAAATATTAAACATTTAGAAACAGGAAAAACGTTGATGCTGCTATATTCCAAAATGAATTAAAAGCAGTTGACTGGTCAAAACTAAAAAAATCTAAATTAGAGGAGGCCATAGATCACTTTAACACTAAATTCCTAAGTATCCTTGATTCCCATGCTCCAGCATGTACAATAAAAACTAGATCAAATACAGCACCATGGCTCACAAAAGATACCAAAGCTAAAATCAAAACTAGAAACAGAGCCTGGGCTAGCTGGAGAACAACCAAAGCCCCACTTGACCATCTAAAATATCATCAACTCAGGAATGATACAAAAAAATCTATTTTACTGGATAAAAAAAGCTTCTACCAAAATCTCCTACAAAAACACCACAACAACCCTCAAAAGTTCTGGGAAGGCTTTAATCAACTACTTTGTCCAGGTCACTCCACCACCCCAACCCCAGCTAACTACACCCATAGTTCCACAGAGACCATAGCTAGACCCTTTAATAACTTTTTCACTGAAACAACCCAATCTCTAGCAAATCAACTAACCCCCTCTAACTTAAACCACATGTCTAATCTACCTAATAATTACCCTGAATTTAGCTTCCAACCAATATCCACTAATTTTATCAAAACACTTCTAAAAAAAACTAAAACCTACCACCCTCGCTGCTGACCTTCTCCCTGCAGAGTACCTACAAATAGCTGCAGATGCCATTGCATATCCCATATCTAACCTTATCAATAGAACCTTATCCAAATATGCTATCCCCTCCATCAGGAAAATATCTCACACCATCCCACTCCATAAAGGTGGTAGCTCCTCAGACATATCCAACTATAGACCCATTGCCATTCTTTCCCCACTAGCCAAAATAATGGAGAAATATGTACACAAGCAACTAATGCAATATCTTTCACAGAGTAACTTACCATCCAACTCACAGCCAGCATGATTTCAGGCCATACCACAGCACCACCTCAGCCCTCCTTTCCTTTACTACTGCCATAAACCAAAACAGGAATGACAATAGGCTAACCTCTGCCCTCTTTCTTGATCTATCAAAAGCCTTTTACATGGTCAACCATGAACTTCTCATTCTTTCACTAAAATCTATTTCCCTCAACAAGCCTGCTATCCAGTGGTTCCAGTCCCACCTGACTGATAGACAGCAGGCGGTACTGTGGCAGGGCAAACTCTCCAGCCAGTTACCTCTTACACTTGGTGTTCCTCAAGGGTCCATACTAGGTCTACTACTCTTCTCTATTTTTATCAACAACTTCCACACTGCTATCCCTAAAGTCACCTGCATTCAATACACAGATGATTCCATTCTCATCTGCTCAGCCACCTCCCCATCCAACTTGCAAATCTTAACCCAAAATACATTTAACACTATCAAGAACTGGCTCACCAACCAACGCCTACTTCTGAACCCCAATAAAACTAAACTTCTACTCTTCTCTCCCACTAGTAAATCCACCACACTTTCATTCTCTGTCACATCTAACAATGGTGCCACTGTTTCCCCAGGTAATCACACCAAACTGCTAGGGGTTATCATAGACAATAATCTCAAATTTGATCTACAGGTCAACAAAACCATACAGACCATTAATAAGAAGCTTGGATCACTGTATAGAAGCAAGACATTTTTAACCCCACTGGCTAGGACTGCAATTGCCCAATCACACGTACTCTCTACTCTTTTATATGCCTCGCCTGTACTCTAAAAACTCAACAAATCCGAACTAGGTAAGCTGTCCCATAGCTACAATCATATTGCCAGATTCGCCACTGGCTCCACCTATGGAACCCACCACTGCCAGAACCTTAAACAACTAGTGTGGCTAGAACTGCCCAGCTTAATTCAATTCAATCAACTCTTAATAGCGCACAAAATTTTGTACCACCCTGAGGATACCCCTCCACTTAAAAATATCATTAAGCCATATAGCAACCTAAGATCACTATGGTCAGCCGATAAACTACTGGTCCAAACCCACAATGCTAATAACTCTGCTGGTAAATCCCTGTTTGCCAACTTCATTGGCAAAACCTGGAATTTGTTGCCAAACTATATAACCCTACAATCCCCCAAAAGTCTCTTCAAAAAACCTCAAACAGTATCTCAAAGTGAATTGGCTATGCCCATGTGCAAACCCTGATTAAGTTATAAACTAAAAGCATATTCTGCAATTATCATAACTTGTAACTACATCACCAAGCTCTGCTTCCAATCTGATGTCTCTTACTTTTAATTGTCTGTCCATGAGAATTGTGAGTCCCTACTAGGGAACACTACTAACCCATTGCATATAATCACTTTGTTTTTATAATTGTTTGCTAACTTCTGTGTAATCTATGTAAGTTTGTCTATGTGGAGCTTTTCTCCCCGGGCCTCCGCCAAAAATGGACATGTATCTAGTCGGACTATCCCGGTAAACAAATGTAAAATAAATAAAATAAATAATAAAATAATGGGGGAATACAGCCCCCAAACATATTCAGTGAATTCAGTTCTCACCATAGCTCTCAACCTCTTAGCACAAACAAAATGGACAAAGCCAATAATGGGGGAATACAGCCCCAAAACTAGGGACACATTTCAAAAATTGATCTTATAAACTTAGAAAATTGCTAGAATAAAATGTTTTGTGTTAACATGTACTTTCTGAAGAATATGAAGTCTCAAATTCAAATGTCTGTCATTATTTAGTGAATTCAAAATCTAGAAAAACACAGATTTTATGAGGAACAGAACAGAACAAAAATATGAGGCAGAAATCTGAACACTTTTCACAAGTGGTGGTGGGTAGGGAATTCAGGCTCTTGCTACCTGCACCTAGCTCCAGTTATAGTTAACTAGGGCATTTTACACACACATACACACACACACACACACACACACACACACACACACACACACACACACACACACACACACACACACACTGCAAAAAGCCAGTACCTGAGGCTAAAGTCGTCCCATTTCCCCATGCACTGTTACTAATCTAAGTCCATTTGAATGAATTCATTCAAAGCCCATTTCCACATGTAAAAGCAGCAGCTTGCTCAGAGTCCTATTCAAAGCAGCTCCTGTTTCCCAGGGAATGTGAGCACGCATACATGAGCTGAATCCAGCCTCCAGTTCTGTTCCGAGCACACACACAGACTGCAGACCTTGCAGTCCAATCCCCTTCCAGTCTATGCAGTTGCAACTGCATTGACTTCTGGGGCATCTGTAGACTGATGCCTTCTGTTCGAATCCGGACTGGTTAAACAGCAGTCCAGATTTGAGTTCCAAGCTCGCATGCACGTGGCATTCCAGGACTCCATTTTTTTTTTTTATTTTGTTTTTCCTGTTTTTGTACAGCTGGGGGGGGGGGCTGCAGTCCTGCAGTCTAATAGCACAAGTCGCCACTGCCTAAACAACTTTATTAGATCAAAGTAATAATAGTTACTACATTAAAAAAGAGAGAAACTAGTGGTCTTAAAACTTCATTGATGAGCTCAGTCATGGTAATTCCTTAACATCATGAAAGCCAAGTAGTGCTCCAAAGCAACAAGCCTTTATTCATCACAGACAGGCAATCGTCAGTAACAAAAATCAGAAGTATTTTACAATGTTAAACATATCAGCTTTTATACACTTAAAAGTAAGTCCATTTCAGTAGTGCTGAACTAATATTTATGACATACTCTTAAGCTTAATCAGTATTTTGCTTTTTTGAGATTATTTATCCTGCAGGTGTCAACTTTTTGTTGTCAACTGTTTCTGTTTTTTTTTTTTCTTTTTTGAAATCACACTTACTGCAAATGGGAAACATAACTTACTATGTTTTCATTGTTGTAAATAAGCTACAGATTTATTATAGAGTAGAATTGTGATAAAAATGTATCTCATGAAATATGTTTGTGTTGTTTTGCAAACAATGAGATTTTGCCATATGCACAGATCCTGGTAAAAGTCTTAGATTTTGAAATGTTGAAACAGCAGTTTACCTAAAGAAATGAAATAGTTAGTTATGTTTTCATAGTAGAGCCGGATGAACAAAATACACATACACTATTTTCCATGGACCAAATTTCTTCCTAAATCATAAAACATAAAATTTGTAACATAGCTTACTAGTACTTCCAATGTATGTACATGTATGAGTGTGTTGGAGACTGAGTGTGCAGGTGTTTGTGTGTGAGAATGCATTTACCTTTTATTTTTTGTAGCCTTTTAAACTAAGTAAAATATGTATTTTTTAATTTGATTTCTAGATGAAAGAAAAGTAAAGTGATTCTTAAAGGCAACAACGCTAGTGAAAGTTGTTGTGTCTTTTGGATTTTCCCGGTTAGGGGTCACCACAGTAGAACTCTGGTCCGCTAATGATTGGCAGTAGATTTTTACGTGCCGAGTTGCCAGCCTTGACGCACAACCATCAACGAAGATACGCCCATTCACGCATGTCTCCACACAGAAGATGCTCTAGCTGAGAATCAAACAGGACAACATCTGACTGTGAGGCAACAACGCTACCGCAGCACCACCACCACCACAGTTAACAGCACTAGTGAAAGTATGAAGCATTATATGTTTTAGGAAATCCCTTTAAGCATTTTTCATCAGTGACAATGTAATGATTTAGTCCCAATAGGCACATGTACAGCAAAAGATTTTAATGAGGAACATTTCAGCCATACTAAAATGTTTATATTTTTAAAAATGTTCTTAAGTCCTTGTATGGGTGGCAGTTACTCTGTGAAGTACTGTCACACTATAACCTCCATCATCTGCACACACTGTAACCACATTTAAGCTTGCACAATATATATACAAATGAAGAAAGAAAGAAAGAGAGAAAATTCTGACTGGGTCTCCGATCACAACCTACTTATTATGTGTTTGAGACATGGATGTAACTAGAGAGGAGACTTTTGGTATCTATATTGAGAACGCATAATGTAACATGGCGATCGTAGAGCCGATTATAATACTTTGTTGTGCGTTAATCTGCTTCTACTACTAGTAGTCACAAAAAAATAAATAAATAAAACTTAAAAAAATGCAAAGTGTTGTGATGGTTTTGAAAGCTGGTAAAGCAGTTATGAAGTACTGTCCAACAGACATCCAGAGACATCCTTACATATTCCCTGTCTAAGGTAACAGTTTGTTTGCAAACACTGACTGCTGGTAATGCTGTAAAAACAAAGCTGTTTCATGTTCTGCTTCTGCTGTTTTACTGGCCGGCACTGTTAGTTTTTGGTGTCAGATGTGATCTTAACAGCACATCACATAGGGGGTACTTCCCACATGTTAAACCCCTGTCTAAGCATCAAGATTGAATCTCAGTCCAGAGTAGTGCTGAACTAATGAGTCTTTTAACTGATACTGAAATGTAATCATGGTGATTCATGCACTATGATATTGTCAAATACGGATTGTGAAGCTGGTAACAGGGATTAAAGTGATTTAGCTCTTTTTTTGTCAGTGACTTTAATAGCTATGAAAGGTTTAGTACTGAATGCAGTGAAATCTAATAATTTAAGGAAGAATAATGAAGTGACTGTAATGAATCACATAATTAATGTATTTGGGATTTTCTTAGAAAATCATCTAATAACCAAGGCAAAGAAACTCAGGAGGACAATCATAGTTACCTTAGAATATCAGTAGGGCATTAAGTGACTATTGATAAGAGCCTAGTTTTTTTTCTGTTTAATCCATGCATTATAAGAAGCAGGGTAGTTGGCATGTATACAATATGCATTAAATATGAAACGTTTCTACTGTGTTAGTTATGTACCTGTTGCAGTATGTTTGCATTTATCACATAGCTAAAGTAGTTTAATTCAGGACTATTGGCAGTGCTTTTCTTTGATAACCATCCTTGTCTAGAGGAAAACAATTTTTAGTACTTAATAAATAAGCATCTATCCAGGCATGTCTAAGGGTCAACTCCCGGTGTATTCTCCTGTCTACCTGATGAATCTCGGCATCTTGGGGCAATGCAGCAATTGCCTCATGTACACAGACAACCCTCTCCTCCTACCACCCAACACTACAACCTCTGAGAGATGCACTTATATAGCCAAACTGGAAGCAAAGCTCTCTTCACCCAAGACTGGACTAGACAGTCAAGAGTAGAAGGTAAACACTTGCACCATACCAAACTCATCACATAGTCCTTCAAAACCTGCATCACCAAAACACACACATAGCAACACAAAACACACACCTATATTTGCGGAGGCTCTCAATAAACATCTGCTCAAGCAACAGAGAGTTCCAAAGCAGAAACGCATGCAACCTCCACCCCCAACACAACCCAAATGACACATAGCCCACAAACTCAGTGTGCCACTCAACCACAGCCCATAAGGCATAACAACGTACCCAACACTCTAGTCATAGGTGACGCTATAGTCAGGCACACTGATGTTCCACTCACTAGGCTAAACAAGGAGAAAGTTACTGTCAGCTGCCTGTCAGGTGGCAGGATCCACCACATAACGCACACACTCAGGACACTCCACAACAAGTAAAATATGACTCTGTCTTTGTCCATGTTGGTGTGAATGACCTGGACTACATGAAAAGAGACATGGAGGAGCTCTCCAATCTTGTAGCCCAGGCAGGTATGACCCTAGCCCTGAGTAGCATCCTGCATTGACTTCAACAATTGGCTAAGCTTCTGGTGTCATTCTAAGGGGATCCAGTATCTGTCTGCCTGGAATGACATGATCGACAGACCACGATGCTTTGCCAGAGATGGCCTGCACCTGTCGCCCTTGAGATTCCGGATACTGGCTAAGGCACTTACCATCCCTATAGTGTCTTTTTTAGGCAAGGTTCAAATGCTAAATTCACCACCATAACAAGTACAAGCAAGCAAAATCTAAGGGTAATGCTACTCAATGCTAGAAGTCTAAACTTCAAAATGCATTCACTAGAGGCACTCCTTAAAATGGAGAAAATCGACATCTGTGCAGTGACAGAGACCTGGTTCAAGGCTCCAGAGAGCACCCCTGCATTACCAGGCTATAATTCATACCACACCTTTCAGCCACCTAACCTGGACCAAAACATTAAAGGTGGAGGTGTGTCCATATTCATTAAGGATATTCACACCTCCAAGCTAGTTGCTCAGCATAATGCATTCAAGATTATCCAAGTGCAACTAACTCTGGGCAAGACCGCAATCCAAATTGTAACTTGCTACAGATCCCACACCATGCCTCAGGATTCCCACTCCTCATTTCTTGATACACTTGAAAATATTAGGGTACAACCCAACACCCTAATAATGGGTGATTTCAACTACCCCACCACTAACTGGGAAAACTACTCATGTACCAACTCTTTTACTCAACGTTTTCTAGAATTCATAAATTCCAACGCCTTGGATCAACTTATCTACACCCCCACCAGGGGCAGCAATATCCTAGACCTGGACATTACCAACATGGGCAACTGGGGTTCCACACCAGAGGTCAATTCCTCGTTGGTCAGATCTGACCACAAGCTAATCAGCCTAGACATCCACATCCCGCCCCAACCCCCCACTAGGGAAACCATTGTAAAAAATTTCTCCAAAGCCAACTTCACGCTTCTTAAGACAGAAGTGGCAAACTTCACGACACCCATGCAGACAGACAATAGAGGTACGACTGCTGAATCCTACACAAATGCATTTTATAAGCACTTACACAAGTGCATGGATCGTGCTATCCCTAACAGAACCAAGATGCTATCCTCCAAAAAAAGGAAGCCAATCTGGTGGTCCCCTGCCATAAACAAACTCTACAACAGGAGAAAGAAACTGTTGCAAAAAAGAGTAAAATCCCTTGAAGAACTCCCTAGTCAGCCTCAGTAAGAAGCTGAGATCCCCCATAAAATCCTCCAAAGCTAATTATGAAAACAAAGTCGCCACTGATTGTAAAGACAACCATGTAGCATTCTATAGCTATGTCAAGAATCTCAATGGCAACACTCAGATCTGCTCTGAGTTACAGCACAATGACACTAAATATACAGAACCAGCTGATATTGCCAACATCCTGGCAGATAGTTTAAGTGCTAACTTTACTCCCCCCCTCATCCCCTAAAGGGCCCATAGCTATACCCAAAGAATTCAAAGTTCCTGTAATCATGCTGCACAGGTAAAAAACACACTCTCCAAAGCCAAGAACACAGCATCCATGGGACTTGGCAACATCCCAGGCTGTGTTCGACATGATCTACAGAATGAACTGGCACCCCACTTATGCACCATTTTCAATCATTGCCTCACCTCAGGCTTTATGCCCACTGAATGGCGCACAGCAACAGTTATCCCACTCCACAAAGGGGGAGCCACCACAGACCCCGGGAACTACCACCCCAATAGCCTAATGAGCCTGGTCTTCATGGAACATATCATCATGGAACTTATAAACAAAGACATTGGTAATCTCCAAACTCTGGACCCCACCCAGTTCAGGATTGTAAAAGGCAGATTATGTCTCCTAAACCTGATTGACTTCTTTGAAGCAGTCACCAAAGCTGTAGACGAGGGTAAGGTGGTTCACACAGCCTATCTAGATCTCGCCAAGGCTTTTGACACCATCCCCCACTATGGAATTATAGATAAACTCACTAAACTAGGTATAAATCTCTATGTCACAAGATGGGTTGCCAACTGGCTCACTGACAGAACCCACACTGTGAAAGTAGCAGACTGCAAATCCTACTTCAGACCAGTGACAAGTGGAGTACCACAGGGTTCAGTCCTGGGTCCTCTCCTGTTTGTTATCTACTTTTCTGAAATACAGGCTAACACAGAAGGTCTTTGGCTAATGAAGTTCACAGATGACTGCAAACTAGGAGCCATAATTGATACTCCAAATGATGTGGACATCCTACAAAAGGCCCTCACTGAGACAGATGCCTGGTGTCAAAGTCATGGCCTCAAGCTCAATGCCAAAAAGTGCATTGTCATCCCATTTGGTAAAAACTCTGTACCCATGAGCTACCACATAGGTGGTAGTCTACTTCACACCGAAAGTGTGATAAGAGACCTTGGAACCCAGGTGGACAATAGTCTCTCCTTTGATAATCACATTGCCACAGTAATCAGTAGATCCTTCTATGTGGCACACCTCATCACAAAAGGTTTCTCATCTAGGAAAAAAGAGGTCATTGTTCCCCTCTACTTGTCACTCATTAGACCTATTATAGAGTACAACTTTTGGTATGTACCTCACAAGACATCTACAACAACTGGAAAGGCTGCAGAAATACCTCACAAAGAGGATTACCTGCCTCAAACAGATGCCCTGTGCAGACTGTCTCAAAAAACACCAGCTTTACTCCATCACATATCGCCTACTCAGAGGCAATCTCTGCCTAACATACAAAGCTATGTCAAACCCAGAGCTGTTGGACATGCTCCACTTAAAGAAATCTCAATCCCTCCGAGCTACACACTCTAGGGACCTAAACCTTGTCACCACAATAAACAGAACATGCTGGAGGAATACATTCCTGTTCCAGAGACTTCCCATATTCTCGAACAAACTACGTGTCTATATCAAACAAAGCTCCTCATTAGCACTCTTCAAGAAAAATCTCGATGATTGGATGGAAAATAGAAAATTCACCCCGGGGACCACCTCTGTGGCTCTGCTCGACAGGGGCACAGGAAAATAATTTTCTTGGGTGGCAAAAGCCAGGGTACCTTTTTGGCTAGGCTTGTATAGTCCCTAGGGCCGATAGCCTAGTACCTACCTATGAACCTATGAATCTATACCCACAGACTATATGTATATAATTTATTAAATTACTTAATGCATTTAGCTAGTTGTACATTAACTGGTTAAGTACCTGAAATAAGACTAAGAGTGAACCCCCAAGTATTGTCAGTAAGACTGAGTCTCATCTGGGCATGATTGCATAACCCTTTGCCTCACTGTACATGAGTCATATATCTTACATGGTAGAGTACTAGTAATACTAGTAAACTAACCATTCTTCTACAAACTGTCTAGTACTATCTCAGATCCTGATGATCCCTCTTTTCCAAATGTTGATATGTATCTGTCTGTTTTTTGTTTCCAACATTTATTTCGACAAATTAATTCAGTAAATGCTATTTCCTTGCTTTTTGCTTTATTCTATGAGTAAATAGGTTCATAGGAGATTAACTGGTCTATATTATATATTCGAAGCTTCAAAATTTAGAACCTGATATGTTTGACAACATATGAGCAAAACTTGAAACCTCGAATATATAATAAAAAAAGTATAAAAAAAAAAAAAAAGTACCTTAGTGCTGTGAGCAGGGGAGCAATCCCCCCTGCACCACCTTCAGTGCAGAAAAGGGAAATTTTCACATTCTGTGCGTATGGAGCCATTGCCTTTCACCTTCGAACTTTTCAAAGTTCAATCATATGGTGTCAACCATATGACATTCGAACTTTGAAATGTTCATCAATTTAATAGGGACCCGGTTACTAGGCTAATGGCCCTAAGGCCTTTACAAGCCTAGCCATGTTATAACTGTGTTCCCTAACTGACCTTGGTTAGATGGTTGTTATTCACAGAGTGAGCCTGTGATCACCACTGACTGTCCTTGTCCATCAGGGACATAGCTGCCACCCCCAGGTTGAATTGAGGAGCTCTGTTTCATGTGAATTGGGAGTTTCTTCCAGAAGAGCAGCAGTCCCTGGGAGATATATCTGTCTCTCCAGCATGTTCTGTTAGTGCCACAGGCTAGGCTGAGATCCCTGAAGCAAGTGACTCTTGTCCCATTTTATTTGTGGATGTGCAGCATTTCCATTAGGGCAGGGTCAGAGACTGCTCTGTAGACTAGGCACACATCAGCTCTCAGCAGCCTGTAGGATACAGTGTACACTGACAGGGCTTTCAGTCTTTCCATGAAAGTTATGTTTTGGAGGCCCTGAATTTTCTTGGTGAAAACCCTCTGTGGTCTTTCCAGCTGGTGCAGGTGTCTGGTGGGGTACATGCAAAAGGGAACATTGTACTCTATTAGTGGTCTGATGAGGGTCAAGTACAGAAGAGTTATAACATCCTTAGTCTTGGAATGTGATCCCCATACTTATGAGATGTGCTGCTTAGAAGGCTTTCCTTAGCACTGTGGACACATGGTTATTGAACTTTAGATTGTTATCAACCTGTGTTCCCAAATCACACACCAGCAGATTTGAGCTTAGTGGGGTGCAGTCAATATTGTAATTTGCAGGGACTTCCCCTTTACCACAGGGGGTAATAATGAACTTTTTTTGCATTAGTTTTAGTCCGTGGCTTTGGCACCAATCGTTTGTCTGTGTTAGCACCTTTTGTAATATGTTAACATAATTTAGGCATCCAGTTTGCAATCATCAGCCAACCTGGCAAGCCACAGGCCATCTACTTTCACCTGGATTTCCAAGAAATAGATTCCAAACAGTAGAGGGCCCAGCACAAATCCTTGCCGTATGCCACTGGTAGCTGGTCTACTGGTAAAGGAGAAATCCTCAACTTTGACAGTATGTGTTCTGTCAGTGAGCTAGTTGGCTACCTGTCTAGTGACGTATGGGCTAATCCCCAGCTGGGAGAGTTCTCAATGATACCTGAGTGGGGGATTGTGTCAGAAACCTTGGCTAAGTCAAGACAGGCAGTATGTGCTGTTTTGCCTTTATCCAGGGCTTTGGTGACATTCTCAAAGAAGTCCACGAGATTTGATAAGCATGATCTACCCTTAATGAAGCCAAACTGGGTCAGGTCAAGAGTTTGAAGGTCACCTGTATCCCTGGTGATAAGGTCCATGATGATTCTTTCCATGTCCTTGCGATAAGGCTAGTTAGGCTTATGGATCTATAGTTCCCAGGGTCAGTTGATTGACCCCCTTTGTGCAAGGGGATTACTGTTGCTGTTCTCCACTCTGATGGAACAAAGCCAGTCTTCAGGCTAGCGTTAAAGAGAGTGCCAAGTGATTCCGCTAGGTCTTGCTTTAGATTGTTTAGTAAGCAGATGTGTTCTGGTCTCATACAGGCCATGTTTTTGTCCTTGGAGAGCACGAATATGACCTGCTGTTTGGAGATACTAGGTAAAGGACTGGTGTCAGATATGCTTTGAGGTATGGGTGGTGGGGACAGGGGTGAAGTTTGCATCAAGTTTGTCACCTAGCAGGTTAGCAATTTCCTCATGTTCAGTATGAGAGGTACCGTCCGCCATAAGTTCGGTACATAGTTGGGTATTCCCATTTAGATTTTGGACATTGCTAAAGAATACCTTATGATTATCCTTTGCTATGGATGCTAATTTAGCTTCATAACTTGCTTTAGAAGAATTTACAAGATATCTGATTTACTTGTTCAAGCTGTTGATGGCATTCTTCTTCTGCTGAGTAGCTTCTCTTTTGTTCTTAGACATCAGTTTCTTCCTTTTGTTATATAACCTATTTATACTAGAGGTCCAACAGGGTGGTCTGTTTTTCAGGAGGACCTGGTTTTGATCCAGTCAGGTACAGATGAGTCTATACAGTTATTTAGGTTATATAGGGCATTTGTGTATTCCTCTGCATAGGAGTCATAGTTGGCTGCGTTAGCAGGGGATTTGAAACGTTTTATACTTTTTATATCATTACCTAGTAGGTTGTAGTTTGCTTTGGAGAAATTTTTCAGTTTTTGTTTGCTTCTGGGGATGTCAGGTCTGATTGATACTTCATATGAGACAGATTTGTGATCTGACATTACCAAGGAGGCCAGCACACAGTGGGGTAATGCAGTGACCTCCCATGTTGGTGAGTACTAAGTCTAGGACATTTGAGCCCCTTGTGGGGGTGAAGACTAGCTGTTCCAGGGCATTTGTATTGACAAAGTCCAGGAACCTCAGGGCAAGCATGTTTGTGCTTGTGTATGTTGCCCAGTCGATGGAAGGATAGTTGAAATCACCCACGACCAAAGTGTCTGCTGGCTGTGTATTGATTGACTCTAGTAAGTCCGGGTAGGTGGTGTGCTTCTCTTGGTTAATGCTGGAGGACCTGTAATTAGCAATGATGTGGTAGGGTGCTTTATCTATAGTTAGTTGGACCTAGAGTAGTTCAAGAGGGTCATACTGTTTAACCAGTCTCAAGTTGTATTTGGTTTTAATGAAGATGGATACATCTCCACCTTTGGTTCTTTCACACTTGTTTTGAGGTCTGAATGTGTGGAAGGCATTGTAGCTTGCACAGCCAGGGTGCTGTCTGTGGCCTTAAACCATATTTCAGTGACTGCATGGATATCAGCATATTTCAAGGTGAGGAGTGCTTCCAGGGAGTGCAGTTTCCTGTTTAGGCTGCTGGCATTAAGCAGCATAACCTTGAGTTTGTTTTAAGTGGATTTTTTTTTACATTGGAAATTTTGTTTTGACATTGCCCAAAAAAAGGCAATATGGGAAAGGCAACTGCCTTTGGCAGTATCTGAAAGCCTAAAGGAGACAGGCGAAGACCATCTCTGGCAAAGTAGTATGATACTTCAACCACGTCTTCCCAGGCTGACAGATACTGGATCCCCCTGGACTGACACCAGATGCTAAGCCAAATTTGGAAGTCAATCATTTTTTCCTATATTGTGGTATCATCCAGGGTGAAGGTAGAATGCTGCTTAGGGCTAGGAGCATATTTGCCTGGAACACACAATCTGAGAGTTCAGTCATGTCTTTCCTCATATAGTCCAGAGAAGTACGTCTCAAGTCATTCACCACAACATGTACTGTGACAGAGTCATAGCAGTAATCGTTGTTTTGTGACTTGAGTGCATGTGTGATTTGATGGATGCGTACTGGATTCTATTTGCTTTGCAGTGCTTGCAAGTGGTTTGCGCTTGGGAGGTCTCTGATCTTTTGGTAGGCTTCTATTGAGTACCCCCGCATAGGTCAGTTTATGTGTTGTGACCTTGTTTTTTGTGAGAGGTGATATGTCTCTGCTGGCAACCTGTTTGATGTCTGGTTTGTTGTTATGTGAGAGAACTGATTCCAAATTCATAGTGTAATTACATCTCTCACATATTATATTTGTTTGTTTTAGGAGTAAGTGGTTGTCAGTATACATGAGGCAATTACTACATTGCCTAAGGATGCAGATGTCATTTAGTCTGGGTGGAGAAATGGTTGGAAACAGACTGTCCATTATGGTAGGTTTTTACCATAACTACTATTGGGTAGTGAGGTAGTTTGACCAGATTTTGCTCTAGGATTAACAAAAGGGTTTATTGTACTGAAGGCTAGGGGTGAAAACCATGGCAACACTTCTCAGTGTACACACAGTGTAACAGTGAAACTTGGAAGGGTTAACTAACAGATGTCAAGGAGAAATTGTCTTTCAAGGTGTTTGTGTCTATACAGGGCACAACTGAACTCCAATGAGTGGTGCACAGTTACATGTAACTGCTAGGCTTAAATACAGGCAAAATTAAACACTTTTAAACTAAACTACCAATGGGAAAGCACACAGTGATCTTTTCTTATGTAATCTCCAACTAGGATGAGGCTCAGAATACACACTTCTGCCACAAGGGTGCAGGTAGGACACTCCTAATGTAAGATGGCTGGGGTAGTGCTCAAGTGTAACAATACAGTCTAGATTCAGCAGATCTGAATCTAGTCTATGCTATATACTAACTACTTAAGGTAACAGAACAGCTTTTCTAAAATGCAGAAAAATGCAGGAATAAAATCAGCAAAATGATAAAATACAGTCTGCAAGGTGTGATTTTAGCAGTGGATACTTTGGATTTCAGCAGAATCTCTCCAGACCTCTGGCAAAAGTTGCCAAACATTGAGCAGCTCCAGTTAGATGACCTGCGGTGGTACTGCCCTCTGCACAAACTGGCAACTCTTCAAGCAGCTGTGAACAGTGGGAGACTGGAGCTTGTTTCCTATAGAGGATTTTAAACTAAGACATTTGCTTATATACTAGGCATGGGAACCATGTTTGCTCAGCACAGAAGAGTTAAATAGTACTGAGACAGTAAGAGCAACTGCAAAAAAATACTTACATCAGCTTTGTAGGTTCAGATGGTTTTAGAAGCAATCCAAGTCTTGTCATCACAGGTGTCCAAGTCAGGCACAGGGAAGCTCTGAATAAGCTCTGAATAAATGAGCACAATCTCATAAACATGTAATTCTTTTATACCAGCAGGATGAAAGACTTTTAAACAGTTAATCTCTCAGGCCAATCAGATAAAAACACAATAAACTTTAAACCAACAGTTTTCCACTTGGACTGGTTGAATTTAGCTCTGATCCCACCAGAGTGGAGAAGACCCTTCTTAATGTAAAATGAACTGGTTTTGAGCTCAAGTACAGTAACAAATGTTTTACAGAATCCCTGCAGTATCAGGAATCCTTGGAAATAAGTTCATTAACACTGAGAAATGTTCAGCAAAATACAGAACAAGGTGCACTCAGAAGAACCAAACTCAGAACAGCTTTTTCAGTACCAGTGGAGGTTATGGAATATGAGAATAGTAACAGCAACTGCAAAATAATATTTATATCAGGTTTCTAGGTCCAAATGATTGTAGAAGCAATACAAGTCTTGTAGTTACAGGTGTAGAAGCCAGGCACAGGGAAGCTCTGAATAAATGAGCTTCCCTGTGCCTGGCTTGGACACCAGTGAAAAATATATTTAAGACTTTAGTTTTTATCACAGTATTAATTATACCTGCTTAGGCCTCCCAAGGGAGAGTGGTCTCATCATTTCAGAAATTCTAATCCATGCCTTGGCACATTTTGACTTGTGTAATTTGCAGTGTTCACCTAAGAACTCTACCTGTAGCTTGTGGGGGGTCTAGGGGGATTCAGACAGTTGCCCATACAGGAAATCCACATCCGATTGTGGGCATTACATCTCAAATTTAGCAGAAAATTGGTCAGGTATTTTTTTCATCCCCATTACTGTCTTTTCTTTCTACCAGCCCAACACCTGACCATGCCAGGCCTACCAGCTACCTCCACCCCCTGACTTAATTAGCTGATGGTGGAGTTAGCCATGGAATTAGGCATCAAAGGGTTCAGCACATCTGTGCATTTGTCCGGGGGGTTTAACTCATAACCTACCCACCCCCACTTTGTGGACCTAATGGTATGCAACTCAGTAGCTCAGCCATGTCTCCACTCTATACCTCTCTTTATACCCACCTACTAGTGTGTCTTCCCCTGCCTCCACCAATGATTGACACTGTAGGCACCGTAGGTCCACCCACCATTCCCAGGATGTTAACACCCATCCATGCTTGCCACTCCATTAGTTACCTAAGTCACTAATTGAACCCAAGTCTCCTGGGTCGTAGTCCCTCTATGCCACTGGAGTGGCCTTAAAATTGGTCAAATAAATGTTGCAGTGCCTGAAATTAGTCGGACGTCAGAAAGTTTTCACCTATAATTAACTAATCACATTGCCATTTTTCCAAGCTGACAGAGTGGCTTAACCTGAGCTTTGAACTTTGAAATTTCAGCTTAGAATAAAAAAAGAAAATAAAAAGGTGAAGATGTATTTAATGTTGATGTTATAAACACACCAAAAAGCATCTCAAAAAACATGAACTTTGAAACATTTGCTTGAAATACATCAGTGTATATTTTGCTACAGTAAAAATGTTTTTAATATGCAAATGAATGTATTTTTGCTAAGAATTAAAATCCTGCCATAAGTGTATTTTATAAAAAGAACCAATGTGAATCCTTTTTCTGAATCTGAAAACAAATATGCTTTTTGAAGCATGCTTCTCTTTTAGGAGAAAGCTGATGTCAAATAAAAAAATTATTTCTATATGCTGACTTCTTTGTTGACCATAATCTGAAAATGTAAATGTACGTTAATGTTAAATGATATCTACGAAAATTTCAGTACCAGCAAGTATTGTTATTGATAAGGTGAAGTTGACAAGAATATGGGATATTAACACAAGTAGGAAAAAGCAGGCAAATTAGCATGTTATGTATACTACACTAAGTGCTAGGAGTTCCATAAAGATGTACAAGCATTTTGGCTGGAGGCTGTACTATGATTTTATTTTCCTTGCTGGAGGACATCCTGAAAAGTTGATAATAACCCTAGTGTTGCTGGAGATAAGGTGTTTGAATATCGCCATCTAAGCTTCATATGTAATAACACGTATGATGTAATTTACTATGTAATGTATTTCCTTGTCAGATATTGTGATGTTCATACTTTTTTTATATGTCCTGCATCAAAGAACAGTAAAATAAGACTGAGGAAAATAATACCATTAAAGAAATGAGAGTGTGTATTTTATTTTAGTGGTCGTATATTTAAGTAAATAAAATGTAGTGATGAGGACTTGTTTCATAATAGGATAGACAGTTGTACTTATGTGAGGATACAATATAATCAGGTAGTTTGATTACTGACGCTCCACTCTAGAGAGTGCCACCTCCCAGATGGGGCATTAAACTAAGGCCTAACTCAGCAGTATAGATTTATCATCTGAGGGATAGAACCTGCAGCCTCCTGCATTAAGGGCAAGTGTGCTACCTGTTGCACCACTGAGACTACTAGCACTTGGTACTGAAATAACCCATCAGGGTTGCCAAAATGGTTTGTAATTTTTGATGGAGGAGGTAAATGGCATCTGTCAGTGTCCCTTTGCCAAGTTTAATATTGTCAAATATCTGACCTTTTCCTAAGTTTTTTATCAACTCGTCTATTCTGAGCATGATTCAGCTATCAAACCTTGATTTGCTATCCAGTTTCCTAAAGTTGTTACAGACTCTGATCCTTCTATCATGTTTAAGAACTAGCTGTGTTGGTTTGCTCCATTCACTCTATGGTTCTTGAGTCTTTCTTCGGCTGAACATCATCAGAACTTCTTTTACTAACAGTTTCTGTGAATATTGTACTCTTTAACATTTCAGGTCTAGCCTTATTGCAGGTGCTGGGTCTGTATTAAGTTTTATCAGTTTAGTCTGTCCGAGCATTTCAGAAAGCACTACTTTATTTCTTAGGAGACCTTCTATTACTTCCTGCTTCTGCACTTTTAACAAAGATTCCTCTAACTGAACTTCAGGTAAAGAGTCTCTAATCATTCCTCTGTAAAGATCAGGTTGTGTGCTTACCACAAAACTTCCTTTTTCTTTCCATGGCTTCTATGTGATAGATTTGCTCTGTCTTTCTTTTTCTTGGCCACCTAACCTTATATTTCATTGTATTCAGAGCCTGATCTGGCAGTAAGTGACAAAGACAGCAGTTGCCTAGGGCCCCATGAAGGCTAGGGGCCCAAAAATGGAAAAAAGAAAAAAATGTGTGTGTGTGTGTGTGTGTGTGTGTGTGTGTGTGTGTGTGTGTGTGTGTGTGTGTGTGTGTGTGTGTGTGTGTGTGTATATACATAGATAGATACAGATATATATAAAACATGTTTTATTTTATTTATCTATTTGGGGGGGATTAGGATTACGATCCAATAATTCAAACTGCTGCATGCAATGTGCTTGGCTTCTTCCACTCTCTTAGAGTGTGGGGACACATTTTTACTTCATGTGTTATTTCTCTCCTTCAGGCATCAGACTAAACAAGCACAACTGAGCAGGTGGATTAGTCTGCACCCCCCCCCCCGGTATGACGGACTTAATAATTCAGTCGGTTCAGGGTTTAGGGTCAGGTCCCGCAGGTGCAAACTAGCAGGTTTAACATTGTTCAGTAAACCATTATGGTATTTTTTTTGTTTTGCTACTGGTCTGCTGATCACAGTTTTGCAAGAGAGTCCGTCCTGTTAAAGGGGAAAAAAAAGAGGCCAGCGCAGTGCAGCATCCATCCTGCATTTATTCTTTTATGACACTTTACTGGCAGGGTACATAACGTTATATTTTTTTATGTTTGGTTTGACCTCTGTACAGAGGAAGGAGGACAAGAAGAAGTGGGATTGTCAGAGAGATGAAGAAAGTAGACAGGAGTATAATAAGATGAGGAACATGGCAAAGAGAGAGGTGGCAAAGGCTAAGGATAAGGCGTATAGAGAGTTGTATGAAAGGCTGGACACTAATGAGAGAGAAAAGGACCTGTACCGATTGTCTAGATAGAGGGACCGAACTGGGAAAGATGTGCAGCAGGTAAGGGTGATAAAGGACAATGAGGGAAATGTACTCACAAGTGAGGGGAGTGTATTGAGCAGATGGAAAGAGTACTTTCAGGGGCTAATGAATGAAGAAAATGAGAGAGAGAAGGTTGCATGATGTGGGGATAGTGAATCAGGAAGTGCAATGGATTAGCAAGGAGGAAGTAAGGACAGCTATGAAGAGGATGAAGAATGGAAAGGCTGTTGGTCCAGATGACATACTTGTGGAAACATGGAGGTGTTTAGGAGAGACAGCCATGGGGTTTTTAACCAGATTGTTTAACAAAATCTTGGAAAGTGAGAGGATGCCTGAGGAGTGGAGAAGTGTATTGTTACCAATTCTTTAAGAATAATGGTGATGTGCAGAGCTGTAATAACTACACAAAGATAAAATTTATCAGCCACAGCATGAAGTTATGGGAAAGAGTAGTGGAAGCTAGGTTAGGAAGGGAGGTGATGATTAGTGAGCAGCAATATGGTCTCATGCCAGGAAACAGCACTACAGATGTGATGTTTGCTCTGAGGATGTTGATGGAGAAGTATAGAGACGGTCAGAAGGAGTTGCATTGTGTCTTTGTGGACTTAGAGAAAGCATATGACAGGGTGCCTACAGAGGAGTTGTGGTATTGTATGAGGAAGCTGGGAGTGGCAGAGAAGTATGTAAGAGTGGTACAGGATATGTACTAGGGCAGTGTGACCATGGTGAGGTCTGCGGTAGGAATGATGGATGCATTCAAGGTGGAGGTGGGATTACATCAAGGATCAGCTCTGAGCCCTTTCTTATTTGCAATGGTGATGGACAGGTTGACAGATAAGATCAGACAGAAGTCCCCGTGGACTATGATGTTTGCAGATGATATTGTGGTTTGTAGTGAGAGTAGGGAAAAGGTTGAGGAGACCCTTGAGAGGTGAAGATATGCTCTAGAGAGAAGACAAATGAAGGTCAGCAGGACTAAGAGAGAAAATATTTGTGTGAATGAGAGGGAAAACAGAGGAATGGTGAGGATGCAGGGAGTAGAGTTGGTAAAGGTGGATGAGTTTAAATACTTGGGATCAGCAGTTCAGAGTAATGGTGACTGTGGAAGAGAGGTGAAGAAGAAAGTGCAGCAGGGTGGAATGGGTGGAGAAGAGTGTTAGGAGTGATGTGTGACAGACGGGTACCAGTAAGAGTGGAAGGGAAGGTTTACAAGGTGGTAGTGAGACCAGCTATGTCATATAGGTTGGAGATGATAGCACTGATGAAAAGACAGGAGTCAGAGCTGGAGATGGCAGAGTTAAAGATGTTGAGATTTGCATTAGGTGTGACTAGGATGGGTAGGATTAGGAATTAATATATTAGAGGGTCAGCTTAGGTTGGACGGTTTGGAGACAAAGCCAGAGAGATGAGACTGTGTTGGTTTGGACTTGTGCTGAGGAGGGATGCATGGTATATTGTGAAAAAGATGCTAAGGATGAAGCTGACAGGTAAGAGGAAAAGAGGAAGGCCTAAGATAAGATTTATGGATGTGGTAGGGCATCTATATTATATAATCGAACTTTTAAAAGTTCGAACGTCATATGGTTGACATCATGTAATGTAATAAAAAAAAATAAACCAAAGAAAAAATCTACCTGAATGGTTTAATTAAATATACCAACTCCGAGATCACACTACAGTGCAGAAAAGGGAAATCTTCCCATTCCACACTGTATGGAGATATCTGTTGAAAAGTTCGAACTTTTAAAAGATCAATCATATGGTGTTGACCATATGACATTCAAACTTTAAGAGTTCAACAAAGTGATATAGAACCATGATGGGAGAGAGCATGCAGGTGGTTAGTGTGACAGAGCCAGATACAGAGGACAGGAAGAAATGGAAACAGATGATCCACTGTGGCAACCCATAACAGAAGCAGCTGAAAGAAAAAGTAGTACATAATTTTATATATACCAATAATCTGGAAGAAAGCCTTTATCATCCCCTTTCATAAAGGGGGGAAACAATACTGATATCTCTAACTTCCGGCCAATTGCCATTCTCTCCCCTATCTCAAAAATTTTATTAGAAAAATGCATTCATCTGCAACTACTACCCTACCTACTTGATAACCATCTACTTACCCCCACACAACATGGTTTCAGGCCTGGACACAGCACCACCACCACTCTACTCTCCTAACTCGAAACTGTCAGTTCCACATGTGACTCCTGCAGTATTGTATCTACCCTCCTAATCGATTTATCCAAGTCCTTCGATATAATATCACACCACCTACTCTTGTCCAAACTCTCTCATCTTATATCCACCTCCTCTATCAACTGGCTCTCCAGTTACCTCTCCAATAGGCAGAAATCAGTCGAGTGGAAAAACTGCAGTTTCCCTTTCCTTAACATCCTCACAGGAGTACCACAGGGGTCCATATTAGGCCCTCTGCTATTTAATATATTTATAAATGACTTCCACCAGTGTATTCCTAATGCCAAGCGTGTCCAATATGCAGTTGACTCTACGATAATCTGTTCTGCTAAAACCCTCCCCATACTACAGAAACTAACCCAAGAATCATTCCTATCAACCGAGAACTGGATGTTAAACAATTTTCTAGCAGTAAATGCTTCCAAATCCAAAATTATAATAGTCACCCCCTCAAAGTATACTAAAATTGACAAGGACTCTTTCTCCATAACTAGCCAAAACAGGACCCCTACAGAAATTATATCCCATACAAAGCTACTAGGTGTCACTATCAATGAACAGCTTAAATTTAGCATGCATCTCCAAACAAATATAAAGAGAACCCACCAAAAACTAGGCTTACTCTACCATCACAGCCGCTTCCTTACTCCCTCAACCAAACATGTCTTTTCTACCACCTACCCCATACACTCCCTCTTGTATGGTTCCCCCCTTACTAATCTCTAATCCAGTCTAAAGACTAAACTAGCTTCCTGTTATAACAAAATCTCAAAGTTTGCTACTGGTGCCAAATCCTCCACTCACCACTGTAATGCCCTTTGCAAACTAAATTGGCTTGAATTATCCCATCATCTCTCCTTCGTCCAACTTTCTTATGCACATAAACTCATGTTTAGACTCTTTCTCTGCCCTTCCCCTGACTCCTCCCTCCAATTGCATTAACCTGATTGACTACTCAGGTCAAACAGTTAAAACCTGCTCAAAGTACACAAACCTGCTCAAAATCCAGGCAAATTCCTTTTGTCCTTCTCTCTATCCCGACTCTGGAATTCCTTTCCTCCACAAATTCATACCACCAACAACCACTCCACCTTCGAAACCTTGCTCCATCCCCACCACTCATCCATCGGGGAATGCTCCTGCTCCCACCACTCCTGACACTCCTCTACTTAACCATATCCTACCGATCTCTCTTCTCTAATTTCTCATAACTCTGATCCCTCTCCTCTACTTCTCCACACCCTACCTACCTCTCTTTTTCAATTTTCACAACTCTGATCCTGACTGTCTAGTTTCCTACCTAATTTCCACCTATATCTATGCTCCTTACTTCTTCCTTCAATATCTGTATCTTCACTTGACCTATTAGTAAGTAATTTTCATTTTCTCTGTTTTCTTGTTTCTTCTGTAATCTGACTTCAGAAGTTCATTTGTGTAGACTATATATATATATATATATATATATATATATATATATATATATATATATAGTACCTTTGATTGCCCTGTAAAAGCCTTTTATACTATTATTTCTTTTGTTAGTACAGCTCTTATTTCATTGTATACTACAAATTTTACAAATGTTGTATACTTTGTAACTTTTTGTTGGTGTGTTTGTCTAATTACTTTATTACTTGTTTAACCTTGTTGGAGCTTCTCTCCACAGGACTCCATTGAAAATGGGCTCTTTCAACCCATTGGACTATTCTGGTAAACAAAGTGTAAAATAAATAATAATAAAATAAAATAAGTAAATATTTTATTAAATTATGGCAATCTGTCCTGACTGAAGGCAACCCTGTTAAAAATTGCTTCCTGTGTAATATTTCTTCATGAACAGGCTTTTAACTTTATCGTTGAACCAAGTGCACTTAGGGCAGGTATGTGATTTCTGAGTAGGTTTAATTTGATACTGTCAGCACACACTCTTACCTAATGTAAAAGAATTATACTTGTCAACTGTACAGAATATTTATTGGTTTTGAGGGCACTAAAGTGACCTGTGTTTGTGGATGAAAACATTCAATTTTTTTTATCCTGAATGGATTTAACATGGGTTTATTAAAAGTTGTTTTATGGCTTCAATCTTTCTTCTTATTAGTTTGGTTCTATGTCATTTGCAACCCTTACCCAATGGTAATATATTCTGGCAGTGAAACATCCCAGCTATCCAGATTTTCACAGGATGTCCAGATTTTTTACTCATATATTTGTTCTGGCTGGATTGACTTTGGTAGGCAATTCAGAAGTCATTCCAGTTCATACTCAACTCAACTGTCCCTGATTTCAAATCAAATCTTACTTCTGTCCATCTTAATCCCTCCTAACAACTGATGACTTTGGAGAAAAGGTATGAATTACACGTAATAAATAGTAATGGAAATTTTAGTTATGGACGTCAGAAAATGTATTTTAATTCATATTCTCTTATTCTGTCAGTAACAATCTTGCTTACACATTTACACTTTTCATTTTCATAGGCACCTGAGTAGCAATAATTCTCCTCTGTTTTATCAAATTATTTTATGTTATCATATTTTCTGTGCAGTTATGCTTTATTTTATGTGCTACTACTATATTATACACTGTACTTATTGTGTTAACACTTAATTTGTATGTAACTATATGTGGAGCTTTTCTCTCCTGGCCTCCACTGAAAATGAGCTCTTCTCAGGCCCAGTGGACTTTCCCAGTAAACAAATACAATAAATAAATAAATAATAAATAATAGTACAAAAATTTGAAAAGTGCCTCACTCCCTGATTATTTCTGGATTTGTCTTTGGTTCATTGAGAGATGTGGTCCAGTTTGCTGATAAAACACTTCATATTCCTCAGTAAAGCAACTGTCTTCATACCTCTCAGCTGTCCAGATTTTTATCTCATATTTTTGGTCTGTTCTTCATAAAATTTGTAGTTTTCTGGATGTTTGTGGCAAATCAGTAAGGACTGAATTCACTAAATAATGACAGGCATTTGAGAATCAGATTTCATATCCTTCAGAAAATGCATGGAAATAAAAGACCTTTTATTCTAGCAACTTTCTAAGTTTGTAAGAGCAATATTTAAAATTTGTCCCTATTTTTGAGGCTTTGTCCTCATAGTATTTTTGGCTTTGTCCAGATTTTTGACGTCTCCAGGTTGAGAGGTAAGGTTCTGAGAATCTACTTATTGAACAGAAATTATATGTAATTGTTAACCTAAAGAAGCATACGCCTTAAACGTATTTTCTTAATCTATCTTAAGAGGGTTCCTATTAGAATGATGAAAACGCATTTTGTCAAATGCGATTTTATCGACACCTAAAGAGCGAACAGGCAAAACAGCGAAGCGGCTGTTCAGCAAATTCTTTCCCTGGGAAAAAAGTCACTCGACCACTTTATTGTTTTGCCGTGTTCTGCACTGTAGTGTGGTCTCAGGGATTCCCTTGTCTGGTATATCTCCCGAGTGTGAATGTGCAACAGTTACTGACCTTAGGGTTAGGGTGCGGGTTAAGGTAAGTGCATATTATGAAAGTGTTTACTGTTTTTTTTTTTTTTTTTGCATTAGATGTATGGTTGAGTTACGTGTGTATGTGTTTTCAGTTGTTTCCCTTTGTTTTGGGGGTTAGAAGTAGTGTTATGGTAAGTGTATATGTGTTTGGAACTGTTTACGTCAATGTGCAACAGTTACTGACCTTAGGGTTAGGGTGCTGGTTAAGGTAAGTGCATATGTTTTATGTTTACTTTTTTTTTTTTTGAGTTAGATATATGGTTGTGCGACGTGTGTATGTGTTTTCAGCTGTTTACTTTTTTTGGTGGGGGGGTAGAATTAGGGTTAAGGTACGTGTGTATGTGTTTGGAAGTGTTTACCGTTTTTTTTGTTTTTGGTTGAAACAGCGATTTCTTTCCCAAGGAAAGAAATCGCTGTTCTGAGGTGTTGACATTTTCAGCTTTCACTGAAAAAGGGTTGATGAAACATTGTTCGCTGTTTTAAGTGTTCAATGTTTTAATATAGACCCTCTTAAAATACAGCCCCCCCAAAAAAAAATACAAGTAGAGCACTGACAACCAACTGTATTCTTAATTTAATAAGCAGAAATGTCTTTCAGCTTCTCCCATCAGGGGTCAGCACAACGAATCACCAGTCCGCAGATTGATTGGCAGTGGAGTTTTTATGGTGTTAAGTTACCAGCCTGGCACCCAACCTTCACTGAAGGTACATGCGCACACACATGCACCTACCTACATGTCTTTAAAACTCACTCAACCACAGGGAAGACATGCAGACTCCAGCCAAGAATCAAACCAGAGAACCTCTAGCTGTGAGGCAACAATGCTAACTGCTGTACCACGGCAGCCAACATTCGCAAACAAAATCTTATATGTACCAGTTTTCCTTGTTGCTTGTTATAAATTTTCCTCGGTATGTCACACTAAAATTGTTCCAGTGTTTATTTCAGGTTATTACAAAAGTATACCTGCTGCCCACCTGTATTGCCTAACACAATAAAAACTACTTGACATTAGTCATGCACATGAGCTTGTTTTATGTTATGCACATGAGTATGTTTTATGTTATGCACATGAGCTTGTTTTATGTTATGCACATGAGCTTGTTTTATGTTATGCACATGAGTATGTTTTATAGCAGAAAGGTAACTGCAACAGTGACTGCATTTTTTACACAGCTGATAATGGAATTTAGAGTTTCAGTATATAAGAATTTCTTAGTATGTGTAAAACTAATTTTTACTTTTAGGGACTCTTTGACAGCATTCAAATATGTGATACTTTTACATATCTTTCAGAAAGTAGCTACACATGATTACCAGAACAGAGCAATGTACAAAGATGAATGGATTAGCATTGTCTGCCAAGATCCAGTTCTGGTTGAAACTTTACTGAGTTATCAGTTTCCTTCTTGAAGGTATGGACTGATATCCTGAATTTAACTGAGAGTAGGAGTTTATTCCATAGGTGTGTGAGTCGTTGACATGTGAAGGTGTCACATTTCATGGTATGGTATATATATTAATTTTTACTGAGACTGACTGTCCACTTGAGTGCAGTTCACCAGAGGTACTCTGAACAAAATGTTTCAATTAGTAAAACTCCTTTGTTCCTCTGTATTTAAATTACTTTATTCCTAAATAATAAGATAAAATGAAAAGAGAGTTGCTCTAACATTTGGCTAGAAGACCATCAATTCTCTTTTTGTGAGGCATCGTTTACATTCTCTGCCATCACTGGCACAGATCACACCCATTTAAATTCATTTGTGATTTAGGGTTTTATGCAAAGATGACTAAGAATCATAGTGACATGCCTTTTTGGGACAGTGACGTTTCTAAGAGGGTGAGTAGTGAATTGACTGGTTTGTTGTTTTTTATGTGTGTGTGTGTGTGTGTGTGTGTGTGTGTGTGTGTGTGTGTGTGTGTGTGTGTATGTGTGTGTGTATCAATGGTCAATACAGAGTGAGTTAAGGCCTGCAAGATAGTTAATACTATACAATTAAGTTTTAGACTTCAGATCCTTAAGGAAAAAATGTGCTAACACTAACCCTGTTATTTTAGCAATTTTCTACTTTAATCAGCAATATTTAAAGTCTTGTAACCAAAAAGCAAAAAGCAAAAACACCCACGTAGTAGAACAAAAAGTCTCCGGCACAATAAAGGTTCTCCTTGTATCAGTGAAGGCAGGCAGACCACTCGAGGAAAAAACAAACACTTTTATTCCATAAATTCACATCCACGAACAAAGACAAAAACAGAAGCAGAGGTCGATTAAGCGCTTTCGTCTCCTATTACGGAGACTTCATCAGAATTTTAAATTTTTTATTTAAAGTCTGTGTGGGGAAATGCATTGGAGAGACTGTATGCAACAAGCAAGACTTGGGAATGATGATTGTGACGAGGTCATGACAGGGGGGCCCCAGTCCAGTGTCCTGCCTAGGGCTCCATATGACCTTGACCTAGCTCTGACTGCATTTATTCTATCAGTAACCTCAAGTGGCCCTTGTCATTTAACCAGACATTTTTCTCCATCCAGAATACTAAATACTTCACGATTACATTCTGTAAGTTAGATATTTCAATTGTATGCTCATTGTAGCATTCCTGTGCTTTCTACATGTGCTAGTTTGCTATTGTAATAACCAATTTTAGTCTATCCTGCAGATCTGCATTGTGTTCTATCACACCATTAAATGCTGATTGATGTTTTCTCTTCTTTCCAAGTTTCTTTAGTAATGTCAAGCACTCCTCTGGGATGTCTGTCATGCAAAAGTTCAAGGACTTCCTGCATATTTTTGTGCACAAGGAAGCACACCAGGTACAGCAGCAGAAACACCTGCGGGTTTTCAACTAATCAGGGAAATTATGGTTCAAATTTCCACATGTTTGACAGCTGAGGGATACTGATTATCTTTTGACTAGTCATTGGCAATAATCGCCCAGGTTCTCCACCAACCTAAAGACACTTGAGACAAACTTTATGCAAAAACACAAGTTTATTTTGTAAGAGTTCTGTTTGAAGAAAGAGTCACAGTTGCAGCCCCTGCCAAGCCACCTTCACAGATTTTACCCGCATTGTGAATCTTCACCTGAGTTAGTTCTATGATAGTCATCATCTGGTCACATAACAGGACATTCAAACTACATTACAGTACAGTTACACCCGGTAGAATTAGAGATGCCACAGTACACAGTCAAGTGGACTGCATCCACATGATATGTGTACCTGATCTAAACCCAAAACACCTGCAGACTATACATTGTCATCACTGGTTGCAGCAGCCCTTGGATGTGGAAATTTGACAGTGCTATGAGTGGCATACCATGGCACTGGTGTTCACGAAGATGCACCACTACCACATGGTCATTGGCAGTGGGGGTAGCAGGTACTATAAGATTAAAGGACTACCACTCACAAAATGTGTGGCAATGTTCCTAGTAACTAGCAATGTATATCACTGTGTAACATGGCCTGGGTCATGACCATGCATTGTACATGTATTCCTGTGCACCATGTACTTGCCAGTATTGTTATCTGCTGCTGGTTTGCACTAAAATTCCTGCAGCAGTCTGAAAGCATTCTGTACATAGCCACCAGATGCTCTGCTTGACCTTTTTCAGCCCTGCCATGAAGACTTAAAATGTGTTCTGCATACTATGTAGTGATCTGCCTCTATTGGTGCTTATTGGACGTCACCAACACATGTATGGGAAAAGGAAGAGCAGGTAGCCTCTGGGTTTCATGTTCTCCTCTGCAATCATAGCAGCTACTAGCTCTTCACGTCTTCTAGTCAGGTTCTTTGCACTGAGAGGTCATGGGTTGTGATGTTGGTCCTCCTGAGATTCCTCCCCACTGGAAACACTAGATGTACAGTCTTGCTGTGACCCTTTGCTCCCCACATGATGTGGCCTAGGAGCTGAGGTTGGTACATAACAATCAGGAGAGGGTAGCTGTTTATCTATGCATACTGTATTTTGTGTGTCCATCACAATCACTTGAGTATCACTGTCATCACGTGGTGTCCAATGGTTCTACAAGTATGGCCATCCATTCCCTGATGTCTGTGGAAGTCCCTATCCACATCAGTTCCATTACTTACTGGACCTTTTGGATGCTGCACAACTTCAGATGGTCTGAAAGGCATGCATGAAGACCTCCTATTACTATGGGAATCTAAAACTACAATGCAGTGATAGAAGGATGATGATTTATGTCACCTAACTTGTACCATGCAGGTTACTAACCTGCACCTGACATCGTCCTGCCTCACATTTGGTGGGGATGTAAAGATGATAGTAATATAGCCTGAAAAAAACAGGCAAAGGGCAGAACACAGTGTAACAGAGAGTTTTGTATACATTTTGGTAGTGCTACCAAACTGTTCATTAGAGCCCCAAATACATTTACTCTAAAGTGGAACATCCACTTCAGCCCCTTAAAGACATGGCCTCCAATGATATCAGATGTTACTCAGTTTTAGTTAGCAGTTTTGATGGGATGGCCCTTCTAGGTTGCCTTTCAGCCTCACAATTGTTTGCCTAGCTCTCTGCATGGTCACATCTCCTTGACACTGATATGCCAGGCCTGCGCTGTGCTACCATGGCCCCCAACAACAGTAGATCCAGATATTGTTTTCCCACAGACAGGTAGTTATGATGGTCATGGTCTCTCCCTATCCAATAGATCCATAGCATGCAGCCACAGTCCCAAATTCATGCCTAGCCAATTGAAAGACTGCTTTGGAAACTGTTGGGTGTTTACAGATTTTACAAGTTTATAGTTAAAAGGGTGGATGCTTATTGCTAACATGACATAGGTTTAATTAAAGGAATTTGTAGTACATTTACATATTTGCAAACAGCTGCTGCTTTGCACTAATATCTGGATATAGTTGCAGAAAGTTGCATGCTTTTTCAGATTTTGCTTACAAATGTAACCAGAGTGCACAACACAAGACTTTACATAAACAATATGCATACTTCGAGTATCACTTATCCGTCAACACACTGCCTACAATGCTACTTGCATTTTACAAGCAGGTATAGTTATCTGCATATGTAGTAGGTGTTATTATTGTGTTTACACATTCCCCCTTTTTTGCTCTTTCCCTGTCAGAGTCCTTATATTTTGTTTGCAACTAGGTTCTAAGCTGAGTTCTATGTGGAACACGGCCTCATGGATTATGCAGCTTTTATACACTCATCACACTATTCAGCCTCTGTATGGAATGTTAAAGAATCACTTTCTCTTGCTTTGAATTGGTCTGTTATAGCGTCATATACAACTGCAGCACATTAAGCAGAAGCCTTCACTTCATTGAGTAGGGGTATGACCATCAGCTGTAAAACAGCCTGATGGGAAGTCTGTATCTTGTGTTTGCTGGCTCATCATTTGTACCAGTCATCAGAGGGATGCCATTTTCTGTTGCATTACCTGGAAATTGGTGCTGAAAAGTAAATCTCTGACAAAATACTGGATTATTTCCTTTATTAGTTCAACAATCTGAATGCATTCTAAAGCATAGGTGACTTGTGGGCTTTATTATGTGGAAAGCATAAGGAACTGATCCTCAGTTTTCTGAAGTGTTTTGAACGACTCCTATGTGATCTGCTTTGGGGTCTTTTTCATTGGAAGATCTGACAGCTGATCTCACTCGCAAACAGGAATTTACTGAACTGAGGTCCAGCTCCATTACTGATTCAACAACCTTGACAGGAAGTGACCAGATGACCTACAGCAATGTAGGATGGAGGTTGTGAATGACTTATCACCAGTTGTCAGTGAATAACCATTGAGGGCTGTATTTAAAAAAAAGATGGACACCATGTTATCAATAGTGCACTGACTATGTAGAAAAGCTTGATAATGTTTTAGGTACAATCTTACAAAATTACTTTGTTCCATTGAATTTTGCAGCCCTTGTTATGTACTGTGTACCAGGAATATTGTACTGTGATTAAATATTTTTTTGGTGTACAAATCTCTTATGTTTTCAGAGACTATGTACATGTGCAATGCCCTTGGGGCTATGTCCATATTTTCAGAATGTCCAGCTTACCTAAGGTGTTTCTGAGAATTTTTCTGGCATATACTTGCATAAGGGTCGTGCAAAATAACAAGAGCTTGAAGAACAATGCACATGTATGTAGTACTTGGAATGAATGCATGGGTTTATGAATGCATGATAAAAGGACTTCTGTGGCACTCTCCCGTACATAGAATTAGCAGTGGTAAACACCTGTAACATTTACATGGATACCGGACCTGCATATTAACCTTAAATATACAGCCATGTGATGAATTGTTTAATAATATTAACATTAGGTAAATACCGGTGTGTAATGGAATGTTTATTTCGTTATTGCTTATTTTACTTACCACTAATGTCTGACTGGATGAAGAATCTTCTCAGCGGAGGCCCACGTAGAAATGCTTAAAATGATAGATGCTGTACATCTATTGTAATATACATTTTAATGGTTATTAGTTATGCCAGTGAGCCTTTATTATCTTGAGACATACAAACATACTTACTTAAATAATACACATTAGCAGTTCTAACTACTTCTTTACAATCTTGTTACATGCTTATGTACATTTCATGCATTCATGATATAATCACACTACATATCATGATGAGGAGAAGGCTAAATCAAATGGTTTTGATCAAATGTTGTTGACATCTGCATCAGTTTTCTTGGTTACTATAGTGGAATTTCAGGAAAGTGGATCTGTAATTGTTGCAGCTGTCATGAGGTAAGAATCATGCTTACACATTTGTTTATACTACTTACTAGAATAAAACAAGATTCTGTATATGAGTAAGTATCATATTTGACTAGTTTGGGGTGGGGGTTGTGGGTAGTTGTGTAATTCATATAAATATAAATATATATATATATATATATATAGAGAGAGAGAGAGAGAGAGAGAGGGGGGGGGGGGAGGCATCAATTTATTTGAGTATGAATGTTGCCTTTTGTAATATGGTTCCTTGGTTAGTCTAAAGTTTAGGTGCATGGACAGTTCCACTATTTTGCTAGGTATATTTTACAAGATACCTTGAGCTGAATTAATGTGGAGGTTTGTCTCATGGGATTGGGATATTGTTCAGGTTTTACTATACATGCTGTCTATAGCAAGTTGCCATTTGTACTTATTTTTGTTCTTTAAAAAGTAAGTGTTGTTTGACAAGTATGTCATCAGAAAGCACTCAGAAATCAATGGAGACGTGGGCAGCAGCACAGAGTTTAGATGGATCCTATTTGGGGAACTGCAAAGAATATTACGGGCCCTTTTCAGATGTGAAAATGTCAGGATACTAGGTAATTCCAACCAGTTTTGATTTTTTAAATAATCCAGAGATTATTTTTGGATTTTTGTTGCTGTTTAGATTGTTTCAGTGTCAGACAAAGATGTATTTTGACAGTTTTGATGCACTTTATTCTAATTTGCTTATCTGGCAGGAGTTTAGAATTGAAATTATTGATGTGGCCTTGGGAGATGCAAACATTACGTGGGCATGGTCTTTTATGCGAGACTTGGATTTATAAAGGTTTCCATTTTGCATATTTTAGTTTGGGTTTGAATGGGACACTAACTCAAGTTTAGATGTGACGGTTGTCAGCATGGTAAAGTAGCTGTTGTCACATCAGTTTGGTTTTGTCTTATTTTAATTGTAACATAGAGTCCACTATCCAGTTTTAAATATTTTTACAGAATGCTTCTGGATGTGTTTAAAGCTGGATGATGGTTAGGACTGGGCATGGTAATTTGGAATCATCTGCGTAAATTATTATGTCACCTGGATATGAGGAAGTATGCATTTTATTTATAAAGGTATTGAAGAGCTGAGTGTCTAATATTGGGCCTTGTGGGACTCGTACATCTATTAGTCATGGTTGGTAAGGTTCCATTCTAGTGTTTGCATTCTGCTCTTTGGCTAAATTAACTGCTGAGCTCAGTACATAGGTCAGCTATCAACACCCAGATCATTAAAATCTTGCCAATATTACTGCATGTGTGTCCATGATGAATGCTTTTTGAGAAGTCAAGGAACATTTTTTTGCTCCCCCCTTTGCTTCATACTTTTTCATTCTTATACCCTATCCATCATTGGGTCTATTAGACCTTCCTTTTATCACCCAGACTGACATTAGTTTTTGAGGGGCTGGCACCAGCTTAGAACTTATAGGTATCCCAGCAGTCTATCGAGTAACTTCCTTGAAGAGTACAGATGTTTTTTAAGTTATGATCTACCCTCTTTTCCCTCCCCACCCTCATATACCCAGCATTGCCACCAGGCTATTCCCCTCTTCATGGACTATGCCTCCCTTCAGGGAGCAGTGAGATGAATGTCCCTCCACCTTGGGATAGGTATGCCCATCCATACATGATAGTGCCTCAAATTCCTGGGCCCCCCTATTGAACCTGGATCAGTTAGGCCATAATTTGAAGCTTTATCGTTGTATAGCATGGCAATGGCTGAGAGGTGTAATGAATTTCTCTTTATTTTCTTTGTCCTGGACAACATTAGTGAATGTTATGAGTGTGGTTCCTATACTGTGGCCTGCCCTTAGCCTATGCTGTATATCAGAGAGTACATTGCTGTTTGTAATTAAGGAATTGTTTATGAATGTATTGTTTCAGTATGTTTATATCTGATGGGTGGACATGCTGGTGTCTCAGTGACTTAGCTACTGTTCGCTATTCTTCAACATTTAGGACAATGCATCCCTCCATGTCCACAGTCTCCACCAGGGATCATACATTGAGGACCATTCAATGTATTCCCATCCTTCCCAGAGCTTCAGATGCCCAAGCCACTAATCACACTTTGGTTGCCAGTGCAGTCGTCAGGGTTTTATACCTCTGTGCCACTGTATTAGCAGCCCTGTTTTGCCATCCATCCACCCACTACCTCTTTTTTCCCATTTTGCACATGGGGTTGGGGTGTCACTTCAACAATGACAATAATCTACAGCCAAGGTTCACACCACCATGCATCCAGCCATGCCACAGTTGTTCTTCCATACATCACACTCACATGTACAATCACACCTGTGGCCAGTTTAGAGTATCCAGTCCACCTACTCCATGTCTTTGGAATGGGCAGAAACTGGAGCACATAGAGAAAACCTAAGCAACACAGGGAGGACATGCAGACTCCACACAGAAGGTATCCCAGTCAAGAATCAAACCAGAAAACCTCTTGCTGTGAGGCAACAATACTATCTGCAGCTAACTTAATTACATAATTGGTTCTCTTAGCTGAACCATGCTAAAATCATCTCTGTCTAATGCACTATTTACCTGTTATTTTTAATCAGAGTTCTATGTACAGCCTTTATACATACATTTTATATTTTTTTAAAACAGCTGTTGTATTTATATAATTTCTGCGCAGTAGTTGTGATCCCTATGCAGGCCATCTGCTTTATATTGGGGCAGGCCTGGTCTGTATTTCATCATAAATCTAAAGAGCTGTAATGGACATATCTTTGTCCACATAATGATATTTATTCAACTGCAACAGTGGGACATAGTCAGTGTCTGATGTTGCACCAATGGTTACCCAGTGATATTCATCAACTGAGTCAGAAATGCCAGGGTACATCAGAAGTTTCAGCAAACAAGTAACTTTTTTGTAACAACCTGGCAGCTAGGCATAAACCACGTCAACATTTCAACATCTCATATCCAACTGCCTGTGGCCTAAAGATACAATGCATTATAGACTGTGTATATTTTTGAAAGTGTAACACCATACATTAGTTTAAAATGGCTAGGGCTATCTTACAAATGCACAATATGTAAACATTTAACAGCTTTATACCACTTATTATGACAGAATCCAGTGTAAATTCTTAGCTGAGAAAGTAGTACTTTAATAGAGATATTGCCAACTTGATTGCCAAGCATTCCATTTAAATAATAGAAACCTGGAATTTGTTCAAGTAATATACTTTCTCAGAATCATATGGGAAGTTGTTACCCATAAAAGGTCTGTGATAACACTTCCCTAGACCTACCTCTGATGCATCGGTACGTAGTAGAAAAGCCCTGTTGAAATCCAGAGAGGCCAATACAGGCCACATGTTATTCTCTTCAACTGATTAAATCCATTGTTTGCCTGCAGTGTCCACTTCGCCTTAAGGGTCACCTTCACTTTGGTTAAATGTCTAAGAGGGAAGCTATTGATACAAAACAGAGAACAAAAGACATTCAGATTACTACAAGAATGCTGGCACATGCTTCTTAGTGTCAGGAACTGGATGTCTTTTCACAACTTCCAGTCTTTCCTTCTTAGGTTCATAGGTTCATAGGTAGGTACGGCTATTAGCCCAAGGGCCTATATAAGCCTAGCCAAATGGTACCCTGGCTTTTGCCACCCAAGAAAATTATTTTCCTGTGCCCCTGTCAAGCAGAGCCACAGAAGTGATCCCCGGGATGAATTTTCTATCTCCCATCCAATCATCAAGATTTTTCTTGAAGAGTGCTAATGAGGAACTTTGTTTGATATAGATAGGTAGTTTGTTCCAGAGTATGGGAAGTCTCTGGGACAGGAATCTATCCCTCCAGCATATCCTGTTTATTGTGGTGATAAGGTTTAGGTCCCTAGAGTGTATAGCTTGGAGGAATTGGGATTTCTTTAAGTGGAGCATGTCCAACAGCTCTGGGTTTGACATAGCTTTGTATGTTAGGCAGAGATTGCCTCTGAGTAGGCGATATGCGACAGAGTAAAGATGGAGTTTTCTGAGATGGTCTGTGTAGGGCATCTGTTTGACGCCAGTAATCCTCTTTGTGGGGTATTTCTGTGGCCTTTCCAGTTGTTGTAGATGTCTTGTGAGGTACATACTAAAAGGGGTGTTGTACTCTATAATGGGTCTAAAGAGTGACGAGTAGAGGGGAACAATGACCTCTTTTTACATGGACGAGAACCCTTTTGTGATGAGGTGTGCCATGTAGAAGGATTTCCTGACTACTGTGGCAATGTGATTATCAAAGGTGAGACTACTGTCCACCTATGTCCCAAGGTCTGTTATCACACTTTCAGTGTTAAGTAGATTACCGCCTATATGGTAGCTCATGGGTACAGAGTTTTTACCAAAAAGGATGACAATGCACTTTTTAGCTTTGAGCTTGAGGCCATGGCTTTGACACCAGGCATCTGTCTCAATGAGGCCATTTTGTAGGATGTCCACATCGTTAGGAGTTTTGATTATGGCTCCTAATTTGCAGTCATCTGCAAACTTTGTTAGCCAAAGACCTTGTGTGTTAGCCTGTACTTCAGAGAAGTACATACCAAACAGGAGAGAACCTAGGACTGAACCCTGTGGTACTCCACTTGTCACTGGTCTGAAGTTGGATTTAGAGTGTGCTACTTTCACAGTGTGGGTTCTGTCAGTGAGCCAGTTGGCAACTCATCTTGTGACATAGGGATTTATACCTAGTTTAGTGAGTTTATCTATAATTCCAGAGTTGGGGATGGTGTTGAAAGCCTTGGTGAGATCTAGATAGGCTGTGTGAACCACCTTAACCTCATCTAGGACTTTGGTGACTGCTTCAAAGAAGTCTATCAGGTTTAGGAGGCATGATCTGCCTTTTACAAACCCAAACTGGGTAGGGTCCAGAGTTTGGAGATTACCAATGTCATTGCTTATAAGTTCCATGATAATACTTCAATCGCCTTGCAGACCAGGCTCGTCAGGCTAATGGGGCAGTAGTTCCCGGGGTCCATGGTGGCTCCCCCTTTGTGGAGTGGGATAACCATTGCTGTGCGGCATTCAATGGGCACAAAGCCATAGGCGAGGCTATGACTGAACATGGTACTTAGATGGGGTGCGAGTTCATTCTGTAGTTCATGTAGAATGCAGCCTAGGATGTTGTCAGGTCCCATGAATGCTGTGTTTTTGGCTTTGGAGAGTATGTTTTTTTACCTTTGCAGCCATGATTACAGGAACTTTGCATTCTTCTGGTATAGAGATGGGCCCTTTAGGGGATGAGAGGGGGGTAAAGTTAGCACTGAACCTATCTGCCAGGATATTGGCAATATCAGTTGGTTCTGTATATTTAGTGCCATTGAGCTGTAATTCAGATCTGAGTGTTGCCATTGAGATTCTTGACATAGTTATAGAATGCTTTGTGGCTGTCTTTAGAATCAGTGGAGATTTTGTTTTCATAACTAGCTTTGAAGGATTTTATGAGGGATCTTAGCTTCTTACTGAGGCTGACCATGGAGTCAGTCCAATCATGGGATTTTACTCTTTTTTGCAACAGTTTCTTTCTTCTGTTGTAGAGTTTGTTTATGTCAGGAGACCACCAGATTGGCTTCCCTTTTTTGGAGGATAACATCTTGGTTCTGTTAGGGATTACACAATCCACTCATGTAAGTGCTTATAAAGTGCAATTGTATAGGATTCAACAGTTATACCTCTATTGTCCGTCTGCATGGGTGTGGTGAAGTTTGCAACTTCTGTGTTAAGAAATGCGAAGTTGGCTTTGGAGAAATTTTTTACGGTGGTTTCCCTAGTGGGGGGAGGGGGTGGGATGTGGATGTCTATGGTGATTTGCTTGTGGTCGGATCTAACCAACGAGGAATTGACCTCTGGTGTGGAACACCGGTTCACAAGGTTGGTAATGACAAGGTCTAGGATATTGCTGCCCCTGGTGGGGGTGTGGATAAGTAGATCCAAGGTGTTGGAATTTAAGAATTCCAGAAAACGTTGAGCACAAGAGTTGGTACAAGAGTAATTTTCCCAGTTAATGGTTGGGTAGTTGAAATCGCCCATTATTAGGGTGTAAGGTTGTACCCTAATATTTTGCAGTGTATCAAGAAATGAGGAGTGGGAATCCTGGGGGATGGTGGGGGATCTGTAGCAAGCTACAATTTGGATTGCGGTCTTACCCAGACTTAGATGCACTTGGATAATCTCGGATGCATTATGCTGAGCAACTAGCCTGGAGGTGTGGATATCCTTAGTGAATATGGACATGACTCCGCCTTTAGTGCTTCGGTCCAGGTTAGGTGGCCGAAAGGTGTGGTATGAATTATGGCCTGGTAATGCAGGGGTGATCCCTGGAGCCTTGAACCAGGTCTCTGTCACTGCACAGATGTCGATGTTCTCTATTTTAAGGAGTGCCTCGAGTGAGTGCATTTTAAGGTTCAGACTTCTAGCATTAAGTAGCATTACCCTTAGATTTTGCTTGCTTGTACCTGTAACGGTGGTGAATTTGTCATTTGAATCTTGTCTAAAAAAGGCACTATAGGGGTGGCTTAGCCAGTATCCGAATCCCAAGAGTGACAGGTGCAGGCCATCTCTGGCAAAGCATCGTGATTTGTCGATCATGTCATCCCAGGCAGACAGATACTGGATCCCCTTAGAAAGACACCAGAAGCTTAGCCAATTGTTGAAGTCAGTCCTTGTACTGCAGAAGGTCAGATGGTAGTGGATTTTGCGAAAAGGATGGACATGGCTGTGGTGAATACATATTTTAACAAGAGGGAGGAGCACAGGGTGACATACAAGAGTGGAGGAAGATGCACACAGGTGGATTATATCTTATGTAGGAGGTCCAGTTTGAAGGAGATTGGAGACTGTAAAGTGGTGACCGGAGAAAGTGTAGTTAGGCAGCATAGGATAGTGGTTTGTAGGATGACATTGGTTATCAAGAAGAAGAGGAGGAGTGGGAGGGCAGCACCAAGAATCAAGTGGTGGAAATTGAAAAAGGGTAATTGTGAGGTGGAGTTCAGGGATGAGTTAAGGCAGGCACTGGGTGGCAGTGAAGAGTTACCAAATAGCTGGGTAACTACAGCAGAGCTAGTAAGGGAGACAGCTAGAAAGGTGCTTGGTATCACATCTGGACAGAGGAAGGAAGACAAGGAGACATAGTGGTGGAATGAGGAAGTACAGGAGAGTATACAGAGAAAGAGATTGGCAAAGAAGTGGGATTGTCAGAGAGATGAAGAAAGTAGACAGGAGTATAAGGAGATGAGGTGCATGGCAAAGAGAGAGTTGGCGAAGGCTAAGGATAAGGCATATGAAGAGTTGTATGAAAGGTTGGACACTAAGGAGGGAGAAAAGGACCTGTACCAATTGGCTAGACAGAGGGACCGAGCTAGGAAAGATGTGCAGCAGGTAAAGGTGATAAAGGATAATGGGAAACATACTCACAAGTGAGGAGAGTGTGTTGAGGAGATGGAAAGAGTATTTTGAGGGGTTGATGAATGAAAAGAATGAGAGGGAGAGAAGGTTGGATGATGCAGGGATAGTGACTCATGAAGTACAATGGATTAGCAAGGAGGAAGTAAGGATAGCTATGAAGAGAATGAAGAATGGAAAGGCTGTTGGCCCAGATGACATACCTGTGGAAGCATGGAGGTGTTTAGGTGAAATGGCAGTGGAGTTTTTAATCAGATTGTTTAATGAAATCTTGGAAAGTGAGAGGATGCCTGAGGAATGGAGAAAAAATGTTTTGGTACCGATTTTTAAGAATAAGGGTGATGTGCAGAGCTGTAGTAACTACAGAGGGATTAAATTGATCAGTCACAGCATGAAGTTATGGGAAAGAGTAGTGGAAGCAAGGTTAAGAAGGGACGTGATGATTAGTGATCAGCAGTATGGTTTCATGCCAGGAAAGAGCACTACACATGCGATGTTTGCTCTGAGAGTGTTGATGCAGAAGTACAGAGAAAGTTGGAAGGAGTTGCATTGTCTTTTTTGTAGATTTAGAGAAAGCATATGACAGAGTGCCTAGAGAGGAGTTGTGGTATTGTATGAGGAAGTCAGGAGTGTCAGAAAAGTATGTAAGAGTGGTACAGGATATGTACGAGGGTAGTGTGACAGCGGTGAGGTCTGCGGTGGGAGTGACGGATGCGTTTAAGGTGGCGGTGGGGTTACATCAGGATCAGCTCTGAGCCCTTTCTTATTTGCAATGGTGATGGACAGGTTGACAGACGAGATCAGACAGGAGTCCCCATGGACTATGATGTTTGCAGATGACATTGTGATCTGTAGTGAGAGTAGTGAACAGGTGGAGGAGACCCTGGAGAGATGGAGATATGCTCTAGAGAGAAGAGGAATGAAGGTCAGCAGGACTAAGACAGAATATATGTGTGTGAATGAGAGGGAGGATACAGGAATGGTGAGGATGCAAGGAGTAGAGGTGGTAAAGGTGGATGAGTTTAAATACTTGGGATAATAGTTCAGAGTAACAGTGAGTGTGGAAGAGAGGTGAAGAAGAGAGTACAGGCAGGATGGAGTGGGTGGAGAAGAGTGTCAGGAGCGATTTGTGACAGACAAGTACCTGTAAGAGTGAAAGGGAAGGTCTACAAGAGGGTAGTGAGACCAACTATGTTATATGGGTTGGAGACAGTGGCATTGAGAAAAAGGCAGGAGTTTGAGCTGAATGTGGCAGAATTAAAGATGTTAAGATTTGCACTGGGTGTGACGAGGGTGGACAGGATTAGGAATAAGTATATTAGAGGGTCAGCCCAGGTTGGAAGGTATGGAGACAAAGCCAGAGAGGCACGATTATGTTGGTTTGGACATGTGCTGAAGAGGGATGCTGAGTATATTGGTAAAAAGATGCTAAGGATGAAGCTACCAGGTAAAACAGGAAAAGAGAAAGGCCTAACATAAGGTTTATGGATGTGGTGAGAGAGGACATGCAGGTGGTTGGTGTGACAGAGCAAGATGCAGAGGACAGGAAGAAATGGAAACAGGTGATCTGCTGTGGTGACCCCTAATGGGAACAGCTGAAAGATGATGATGATGACTGTGGTTTCATTCTGGGTGATGGCAGGATGCTACTCAGGGCTAGGGTCATACCTATGAAACTGATCACCACCAGACTAGTAAAGTCAACCGAACTGATATCCAAAACGGAAAATGCTTTAATGAAAGTCCATGGAAAAACATAAATCCATAAACCAAAATCATAAAACAATTGTAGTGTAAACTGTAGTAAACAAGCAGATAATATAAAAGAACTAAGTGCTTTCACCCATACAATTCGAAAAACAGGCTTCAGGACAATAGGACAATCCAAGAAGGAACCATCCCTGATATCTGGAAAGTTTCCCATATTATTCCATTACATAAAGAGGGTAACTCTATCGATTACACCAACTACAGACCAATTGCTCTCCTTTCTCCATTAGCAAAAATTATGGAAAAATGTATTCACCGGCAACTTCTATAACATCTCACTCTGCACAACATAATAGCAAACTGTCAACATGGTTTTAGACCTCATCATAGTACTACCACTGCTCTCTTATCTTTTGTAGAAACCATCAATAAGAACTGTAATAATAACCTTCTCTCTTCTGCTCTCTTTATCGACCTCTCCAAAGCATTCGACATGGTCAACCACTCCACCTTAATTAACATACTTGAATCCCTCTCCTTTGACAACCTAGCCACTAAATGGTTTAAATCTTACCTTAGCAATAGACAACAAGCAGTTCTATGGGGAAATCAAATCTCTTCTCTCCTACCCATTAACATTGGTGTCCCTCAGGGCTCCATTCTTGGGCCACTTCTATTCTCCCTTTTCATTAATGATCTCCATTCTGCTATCCCTCAGGCTACCTGCATCCAATATGCAGACGACTCTACACTTATCTGCTCTGCTTCTTCTCCTACTGAACTTTGTTCACTTACTCAAAAGATCTTCAACTCAATTGAAACATGGTTCTATAAACGTTCCCTCCTACTAAATGCCAAAAAAACTAAACTTCTTCTCTTTACTTCCACCACCCGATCCCCCTCCTTACACTTCACCATTTCCTCTAATAATGCCACGGTTATCACACTCGATCCTACAACAAAACTGTTAGGAATAACCATCGACAATAATCTCTCTTTTGATCAATACATTAATAACACCATTAAATCAGTCAACAGAAAAATAGGATCCTTATATCGAATTAAACCCTTCCTAACTGAATCTGCTAGAGCCAAGATTGCCCACTCCCATCTATTGTCAACACTTCCCTACGCTTCACCTATATTTACCAACCTTAAGAAAGCCAACCTTAACAAACTGGCTACATGCTATAGTAACATCGCCCGCTTCGCCACTGGCAACCCCTTCAGAACCCACCACTGTATTAACCTGAAACAACTAGGCTGGCTGGAATTCCAAAACCTTCTGCTCATCCCCCAACTGAACATTGCCCACAAAATACTGCACCAGCCTTCCAACACCCCTATACTCTCAAAACGTTTAATCCCATACAATAATCTTAACTCCCTTCGTTCTTCTAGGAAACTTATGGCTAGATTAACAAAGTCCAATAACTCAGCTGGTGACTCTCTTTTTTCTAGTACAGTAGGAAGGAACTGGAATCTACTACCCAGTGACATAACACTAATCTCATCACTGCCTCTCTTCAAACAAAGAATAAAAGAACACTTGAAAAGTCACTGGCTCTGTTCCTGCACTAATCCTGACTAAATAATTCTACCCCTTCTCTGTCTCTTTCCTTCCCCCGCATCTCTCTCCCTCTTCCATGAATAACTATCTCAATTTCTAACTTATCTCTTTTCCTCTTTGCTGAAAGTTTGTTTAATCCTTTCTTGTCTTTTCTTTTTACTTTACTCTCTTCTTCTTACTTTGCTCCCATTTCTCCTCTCTACAATATATTTGTTTTATTTCTTTCCTTCTCTTCTTTTCAAAAATATCTTCTTTTTACTTCCTAACTCACCTTTCCCTGATTTAGTTACCCTTTATTTAGTTCATTTATAGGTAATGATGTTAGTTCCTATTTGTAAATTTTTTTCTGACTGCTAACTTTCTTTATTGTCTTTACATTGATGCTACTGTTTTTGTTGTATTGACTTTCATGTGTTGTATTTTTTTTTTTTTTTCTGTATATTGTGTGGAGCTTTTCTCCCCGGGCCTCTACTGAAAATGGAAATATATCCAGCTAGACTAGCCCGGTCAACAAATGTAAAATAAAATAAATAAATAAATTTTATGATTTTGGTTTATGGATTTATGTTTTTCCATGGACTTTCAGTAAAGCATTTTCCGTTTTGGATATCAGTTCGGTTGACATTACTAGGGTCATACCTGCCTGGTCTACAAGATCAGACAGCTCCTCCATGTCTATTTTCATGTAATTCATGGAGGTACATCTCAGGTCATTCACACCAACATGGACAATGACAGATAGGTTCATAGGTTCATAGGTAGATACTGGGCATATATTAGCCCAGCCACGTTGTGCGGTATTCACCGCCCCTTTGGTTAGTTCCCTAGGCCCTTGATCTAGCAGCTAGTACCCTTGGCCCCTATCTAGTAGAGCAGTTGGTATGATCCCTGGTGTGAACTTTCTGTTACCCATCCACTCATCAAGGTTCCTCTTGAAGTGTGATAGTGAGGGGCTCTGTCTTATGTAGATCGGGACCATGTTCCATAGCAAGGGAAGTCTTTGCGAAGGGAATCTATCCCTCCAGCATGTTCTATTCATTGTTGTGCTGAGGTTTATATCCCTAGAGCATGTAGCTCGAGTGGATTTGGTTTTGCTAAGATGGAACATGTTCAACAGTTCTGGGTTGGACATGGCTCTGTATGTTAGGCAGAGATCACCTCTGAGAAGGCGGTATGCAACAGAGAAAAGCCTTCGTTTTTTCAATCGTGCTGCATAGGGCAACTGTTTGAGGCCAGTAATCCTCTTAGTGAGGTATCTCTGTGGTCTCTCCAGCTGCTGGAGATGCCTAGCCAGGTACATTCCAATTGGTGCATTGTACTCAATAATGGGTCTGATGAGGGAAGAGTAGAGGGGCACCACTACATCCTTAGATCTTGATGCAAACCCTTTTGTGATCAGATGGGGCACATAGAAGGATTTTCTAACCACCTTGGCAACATGGTTACCAAAGGAAAGCTGACTATCTACTTGGGTCCCTAGATCCCTTATTACTACTTCAGATTTGAGGGGGTTACCTCCTATGTGGTAGTTCTCGGGTACTCTATTTTTTCCGAAGTGGTTTTACTATGCATTTTTTAACATTTAGTTTGAGACCATGGCTTTGACACCATGCATCAGTCTCATTAAGGCCCTTCTGGAGTATATCCATGTTGGCCGGAGACTCTATTACAGCACCCAGTTTGCGGTCGTCCACAAACTTGGTCAGCCACAGCCCATCAGTGCTTGCCTGTACTTCTGAGAAGTATATGCCAAACAGGATGGGCCCCAGGACAGAGCCCTGAGGCACACCGCTTATTACTGGTCTGGATTCAGACATAGATCCTGCTACTCTTACTTTGTGGGAACTGTCTGAGAGCCAGTTTGCGATCCATCTTGTGACATAAGGGTTTATGCCCAGGTTGGTGAGTTTATCAATAATACCCAAATGGGGAATGGTGTCAAATGCTTTAGCAAGGTCAAGGTAAGCCATGTGTACCTCCTTTCCCTTATCTATAGCCTAAGCAACTGTCTCAAAGAAGTCCACCAGGTTCAGGAGACATGATCTGCCCTTGATGAAGCTGAACTGTGTGGGATCAAGTGTTTCGAGGTTCCTAATCTCTCCATTTATGAGTTCCATAATGATTCGCTCCATTGCCTTACAGATCAGACTGGTCAGGCTTATTGATCGGTAGTTCCCAGGGTCGGTAGTAGGCCCACCCTTGTACAGCGGAACCAATGTTGCTGTGTGCCATTCTGTGGACACATATCCTGTCGAGAGGCTGAGACTGAACAGGGTATTCAGATGCGGGGTTAATTCATTTTGGAGCTCACGTATGACACAGCCCGGGACACCATCTGGTCCCATGGAGGCAGTGTTTTTAGCTTTAGATAGAGCCTTATTTACCAACGTATCAGTAATAACTGGAGTTACACAATCCCCTGGAATAGTAATGGGCCCTGAAGGTGGTGGGGGGGGAGAAGTTTGCATTGAACCTGTCAGCCAAGATGTTGGCAATGTCAGTGGGGTCAGTGTATTTTGTTCCATTTTGTACTAGCTCAGAACAGACCTGAGCATAGCCATTTAGGTTTTTGACGTAACCATAGAAGGCCTTATGGTTATCCTTGGCATCCTTGGCAAATTTCTTTTCGAAATTGGCTTTAGTTGACTTGATGAGGGCCCTCAATTTCTTACTAAAGCTGATCAGGGAAGACTTTTCTACTTGAGATTTGGCCTTTTTTTTGTATAAGTCTCCTCCTTTTATTGTATAGTTTGCTTAAGGCCGGGGTCCACCAGACTGGTTTCTTCTTGCTTGAGGAAGGAGTCTTGGTTTTATTTGGGATAGCACGGTCCATGCAATCCTCAAGATGTATATAAAGTGCCTTGGTGTAGGATTCTGCATCCTGGATATCATTATCCTTCCGCAGGGGGATAGTGAAGCTTTCCACTTCTGATGCAAGTAGTTTGAAGTTTGCTTTGGAAAGGTTTTTTACGAAGGTTTCTTTGACTGGGGGAGGTGGGGGGGGGGGGGTGAGGATGTCTAGGATTATCAGTTTGTGGTCTGATCTGACCAGAGAGGGAGTGATAACGGGTGTGGTATAATGGGCACCCATATTTGTGATGACTAAATCCAATATGTTGTCCCCTCTAGTGGGAGAACATACCAGTTGTTCGAGGGCATTTGAATTTATAAATTCAATGAACCGCTGGGCATAGGAGTTAGAACTTTGGTAGTTCACCCAATTTATACCAGGGTAGTTGAAATCACCCAAAATTATGGTGTTGGGTAGGACCTTTATATTTTCCAATGCCTCAAGGAATGCTGAGTGAGCATCTTGGGATATGGTGGGCAATCTATAACAGGCTACGACTTGAAATGTGGTTTTGCCTGTTGATAGTTGTGCATGGATGATCTCTGGGGCATCATGCTGTGCCACTAACCTGGAGATGTGGGTATCTTGATGAATATGGATACACCTCCGCCCTTTGTACTGTGATCCGGTAACTGAGGCCAGAAGGTATGATATGGATTGTAACCTGGTAGTGCTGGGGTTCTCTCTGGAGGCTTGAACCAGGTTTCCGTCACTGCACAAACATCGATTTTCTCCATACTGAGGAGTGCCTTGAGTGCATGCATTTTGAGATTGAGACTTCTGGCATTCAGTAGCATTACCCTTAGTTTTTGGTTACCTGTGCTGGTTATGGTGGTTGGTTTGTCCTTTGAGCCTTGCCTAAAAAAGGCACTATGGGGACAGCAAGAGCCTTGGTCAGTATTCGAAAGCCTAGGGGTGACAGGTGCAAACCATCTCTGGCAAAAAAAAGAGGCTTGTCTATCATGTCATCCCAGGCAGACAGACACTGGATCCCCTTAGAATGACACCAGAAGCTTAGCCAATTGTTGAAATTGATCATTTTGTCTTTGTATTGTGGTATCATTCTAGGTGAAGGTAGTATGCTACTCAAGGTCAGGGTCATACCTGCTTGGACTACATGATCAGAGAGCTCCTCAATGTCTCTTTTCATGTAGTCCAGGGAGGTACATCTTAGATCATTCACACCAACATGTACAATGACAGCATCATACTTGTACTTGTTCTGGAGTGACCTAAGTGCCTGTGTTATGTGGCGGATCCTAGCACACAACAGGCAGCTGACAGTAACCTTCTCCTTGTTCAACCTGGTGAGTGGAACATCTGTGTGCCTTACTATAGAGTCTCCTATAACTAGCATGTTGGGTATGGTGTTTGCCTTAGGGGCTGTCATGAGGCACACTGCTGAGGTGAATTATGTGTTTTTTGGCTTGTGTTTGGAGGTGCAGGTTGCTTGCTTGTCTGCTTTGGAGGGCACTGTTTCTTTTTCAGATTTGTACCTAGTGCCTCCAAATATGTTTTTATGTATTTATGTGTATGTTTTGCCGGTGCTTGTTTTGTAGATCCATGTGTGACTGGTGGTGTGATGCTAGTGTGTCTCTTCTCCTCTTGACTGTCTGTTACAGTCATGGGTTGAGAGCGCTTAACCTCCAGTCTGGCTGTGTATTTGCATCTCTCACAAGTGTTTGTGTCTAGAGGTAAGAGGAGAGGGTTGTCTGTATACATGATGCAGTTGTGACATTGCCTCAGGATGCCCAGTTCCACCAGCTGAACTGGAGAGTACACCTGAAGCTGACCTCTGGACATGCTTGGAAAATTAAATTTCACCTGTCTTTCGAACAATCGAGGGTCTTATGCTGTATTATAATAGTGCTGTCTAGGAAATTTGGAAAATAATAGTGCTGTCTAGGAGATTTGGACAAGTGCTGATTTGGGTTATGCAAGTGCTGCAATAAGAGCAGTTGATCTGAAGCACTTGAGTTGAGGCTTGCCTAGTTCTAAGGGAAATTTTGCAGTGCAGACTTGCAGCGCAGACTTTGTGGAGTCCTATTTGTACTTGTGGAGTGACCTGAGTGCATGTGTTATGTGGCAGATCCTGGCACCTGACAGGCAGCTGACAGTAACTTTCTCCTTGTTTAGCCTGGTGAGTGGAACATCAGTGTGCCTAACTATAGAGTCACCTGTGACTAGAGTGTTGGGTACGTTGTTATGTCTTATGGGCTGTGGTTGAGTGGCACACTGAGTTTGTGGGCTATGTGTCATTTGGGTTGTGTTGGGGGGGGTGGAGGTTGCTTGCGTTTCTGCTTTGGAGGTCCCTGTTGCTTGGGTAGATTTTTGTAGGTGTGTGTTTTGTGTTTCTACATGTGTGTTTTGGTGGTGGAGGTTTTGAGGGACTATGTGATGAGTGTGGTCTGGTGCAAGTGTTTACCTTCTCCTCTTGACTGTCTAGTCCAGTCTGGGTGAAGAGAGCTTTACTTCCAGTTTGGCTATATAAGTGCATCTCTCACAGGTTGTAGTGTTGGGTGGTAGGAGAAGAGGGTTCTCTGTGTACATGAGGAAATTGCTGCATTGCCCCAAGATGCCCAGATTCATCAGGTAGACAGGAGAAAACACTGGGAGCTGACCCTTAGACATGCCTGGATAGGTGCTTATTTATTCAGTACTAAAAACTGTTTTCCTCTAGACAAGTGAGGAAAGTTGAGTGCTGTAGTAATTTGTAGCTTATTTAGTGCTTACAATGAGTTCTGAACAAGTGCTGAGCTCATAGAAACAGATATGAGTGCTGAAACTAGAAAACTGGCTAGTTCTAAGAAACAAAATTTAGCTAGAAGGCTTCCCTCCAGCACAGAAAAGCTTGGAGGTTCAGAAGTTTACAAACAGTCCTGGATACAGAAAATCTGTATCTGGACTAGACGACTTACAGGAAAGGCAGGAAACAAGCTTATAATTTTTTTTTCTAGAGCCTAAAAGTCCCCTACCAATTACAAATACTAAATGTTTTAGCTTTGTAATGCTTAATTTGCTATTAGAGGCATTGACACCTAACCTGAGATGTCTCAGAGATTATAGTACAGCCTTTACCATAGCAAGGTGTGTGAGTCCAAGTCCTGTGAGTAAATTAATGCATCAACTAGGTAAGCAGCAACATATCCGATATCAAGAAAAGGAAGGAAGAGGGCATTAGAAGCAAATGTAAATGAGAAGCCTGGTTCATCAAATGGTGTTAATGAGGGTAGGCTAGAAAAAAAAAGAAAAATGGCTCATGTGCATACAAATATTAGGGACTGGAATGAACCAAAATAAACTTGGCAAAAGACATCAGCCCAGAAGAAATCCAGCACTAGGGGAACGATAAACAATAGAAGCATACAATTAATGAAATTGTAGTAAAGAAATTAACCACTTTCATCCTTCAAAATTTAGGACTTCTTCAGAATGAATCTAAATGAATCCAATGTCACTTATATAAGTTTGCAGATGAAAACAATTATTCAGTTATGCAGCCATAAGAATACTTAAAGGCACAGGCTATTAAGATAATTTAAAATCATTTAAACTCTATGGATTACTTTCCAAAGAATATATAAGAATATAAAAAAATAAAAATATATGTAAGTTGTAAAACTTGTAAAAAATGTAATCCAGGCAGGCCATTATTTTGAAAATCCATCAAGAATCAAAACTTCTAAAAAAATAGTGTCGTAAAACATTTTAAAACATTTTAAGACATTTTAAATAAAAAACTCTTAGCACAACTATTAATGCAATACTCAGGACTTACAAGGACTACTAAAATAACATAAAAATCACATATAAATAAAATAATGCTAAAAACCAATAATTTAGATATCAATCCTATTATAATCTCATAGACCTTAATTTTAATGCACTTGAAATAGAAATAGCATCATTTAAGCCAGGCTTGTTGCTGTCATTCAAATGTAGCTGCCAAAAAAGTACCTTGTATTCTAAAATGGTACCCCAAGGGCCACCCCTGGGGTTCTGGGGTGCCTACTCTAAAATAAAAAAAATAATATTGTTGGTTTTCAGCAAATTTAACCTTGTGTTTGCATAATGCATTCACCTCATTAATATAAATCCAACAAACACAAACTGCAGCACAAATGGTAAATAACTCAATCCCCACAAAGCATGAAAACAAAAGAACTCATAAAAGGATTGAGTCAACGGCAGGAATAAAATATGCAGTCCTTTTAATAGTAAAACAATGTGAGGGCTTTTGCAGTATGAGTACTGCTTCATCAGACATAACAAAACAACTGACACCACAGTTTAAATAGTAAAGTGAAAGCATTAAATCCAGTAGGGCATGTACTATAAAGTGACCAGCACATATAAAAAACTTTAAAACCAAATACATTAAAATCTCATAGTAGCTGTTATTGACAATAACAAAAACTACCTGTACAGCTCCCTTTGTTTCAAGAAGGGCTTTAATGAAATCTTTTCATTTAAACCTTTACCCCTATCTGCTTGTAACCTCAACATCCATTTAACCTCCTGTGTTTCTATATAACGCTCTATGTCTCCACCCCTGTTACTACCATACACTCTCTATATGACCGTGAATTTGAACTCATGTGATGACCCAACAAGAGCATTGTACTTCACCAATGCATTATTCATATCATATTGGCTTTATTACAGTCTGCCTCTATCCTAAAAGTGTAGACCTTACCAGTGTCTGGGTGTGTGAATATACCTGTGGTGTAAGTGCAGTACTGGCAACTATTACAGGGTTGTATGGTACCTAGTGTATGCCCTGTACTAGTGTTGTCATCTCAGTAACATAACATGTTCCTAAGAGACTTCTTGTTTTTAAATGAAAAACTAGGGTTATCTCCCACTATTTTCCTGATCTCATATTGCTGTTCAATATAGGTCAATATTTCTTAACCACATTTGTGAATTTATTCACATCACTACTATAAAACATTGGCATCCGAGTATTATTGTAATCCTTAACTAAACCCAAGGCATCATCAGTGAACGCTGAAAAATAGGGTCTAGCTTTAGTGGACTGTAAGTGCATGACATTACTCAAAGTGGTGTCCACTTCCTGCATTTGATACCCCCAGTCAAGAAGCCTACCTCTTAAGGCTTTTAAGTCTGTTTCAAAAATCGACTGTTTGGGGTTGAGTCTGGATATCTACCTGCCTTGACCTTTCATAATGTTTTTACAAATGTGTCCAGGGTGCATACGTCTGCGGTGTAAAAGGTTATTCCTAGTCCATGCCTTGCAATGTAAGGTAGTACTAATCATGCCATTGGTTTTCTTGGAGATCTTAATGTCCAAAAAATCTATTTGACTCAAATGTCAAATTCCAAAAATCAGTGTGTGACATCACACAGTGCACAAACCAGTTCTAATATTGATCTGATATGCTCCCTGTTAGAGATTGTTCTAGACAACAACGTATTTAAGTTTGAGCAGGAATTGTACTAGCAAGTAGAAGGAGTAGCCATGGGCACATCCATGGCTAACAGCTATGCCAATTTAGTCATGGCTCGATGGGATAACAGTATGTTTTTGAATCTGAACATGGGGCAACAAGTGGTTTTCTACAGACGTTTTGTAGATGACCTTTTCTTGCTATGGAACGGTAGTATAGATGAGTTGAAGTTGTTTACAGATTATTTGCAACATATTACATCTTTTTTGGAATTTGACATTAGAGTCCAGTCAGACAAATTTTTTTGAACATTAAGATTTTCAAGAAAACCAATGGTAGGATCAGTACTACATTACATCACAAGGCATGCACTAGGAATAACATTTCACACCGCAGAAGTATGCACCCTGGACACATTTTTAAAAACATTATGAAAGGTCAAGGCATGCGGATGTCCAGACTCAACTCCAAATAGTCGATTTTTGAAACAGACTTAAAAGCCTTAAGAGGTAGGCTTCTTGATAGGGGGTATCAAACGCAGGAAGTGGGCACCACTTTGAGTAATGTCATGCACCTACGGTCCACTACAGCTATACCCTATTTTTCAGTGTTTACTGATGACACCTTGGGTTTAGTTAAGGATTACAATAATACTCGGATGCCAATGTTTTATAGTAGTGATGTGAATAAATTCACAAATGTGGTTAAGAAATATTGGCCTATATTGACTAGCAATGATGAGATCAGGAAAATAGTGGGAGATAACCCTAGTTTTTCATTCAAAAACAAAAAGTTTCTTAGGAGCATGTTATGTTACCGAGATGACAACAAGGCTAATACAGGGAATACACTAGTTACCATGCAATCCTGTAATAGTTGCCGGTACTGCACTTATATAGATACCACAGGCATATTCACACACCCAGACACTGGTAAGCTCTGCACTTTTAGGATAGAAGCAGACTGTAATACAGCCATTTTGATATATTTGGCTGTTTGTCAGACATGTTTCAGTTTCTACATTGGCAAGACCAACCGCAGGCTAAAGGACCGTATTCATGAACACATATATGGCATTAACACCACTTCAGAGAATAATGCATTAGTGAAGCACAATGCCCTTGTTGGGTCATCACATGAGTTCAAATTCATGGTCATACAGAGAGTGTATGGTAGTAACAGGGGTGGTGACATAGAGAGTTATACAGAAACACAGGAGGTTAAATGGATGTTGAGGTTACAAGCAGATAGGGGTAAAGGTTTAAATGAAAAGATTTCATTAAACAAAGGTAATTACGGGTAGTTTTTGTTATGGTCACTAACAGCTACTATGAGATTTTAATGTATTTGGTTTTAAAGTTTTTTATATGTGCTGGCCACTTTATTTTATAGTACACACCCTATTGGATGTAATGCTTTCACTTTACTATTTAAACTGTGGTGTCAGTTGTTTTGTTATGTCTGATGAAGCAGTACTGATACTGCGAAAGAACTCACATTTTTTACTGTTAAAAGGACTGCATATTTTATTCATGATGTTGACTCAATCCTTTTATGAGCACCTCATTAATGTGTTTAATATTGTAGGTGTGTTTATAAATTCTCTTACTGAGTATAAGCTAAGTCTTTCCAATGCAGAAAGAAAAGCAAGTGTCACAGAAAGCTAAATACATAATACCTATAGTATTGCAGTTGTAACTCTGGTGAAATGAAAAAAAATGTCCAATACTGGGTAACTTAACCCCCCCCCCCAACAGATCAAATTACATTGCTTACAGGCACCACATCTCCCGGTGCCCTTAATACAACCTCCATGGGGGGTTGTATGCAGTGACACTGTTCTCTCAATTTTCTCCTTTAGACTGACATTTATTCTGAAGGTAAAATGGGGAACATCACCCACCAATTCACATAGTAAAAAATCTCCCCGTAATATTTTCCAGGCCACAGCTACCCTTGAACAACCTTGTAATATTAGTTTCATGAGAGTATTTAAACACCAGGTTTCTAGCCAAACTTATCTCATTTTTTTATTAGTGCTGAGGTTTTTAAGCATTCCGTTTCCTAAAATTGGAAGAAATGTAGAACTCCTTCCATTTATGATTTCATATTGAACCTCTTCAATTAATTGATCGGGGGAGCCTCTGTTCAGCAACATTAATTTGGCTGCTAGATCTGCATCATCTGAAGTAATTCTTGCTAACTGTACCATTTGGCCTTTGACTAAGGTACATTTTTGCTTAAATGGATGGCAACTTTTAAAGTGCAATTAGCTGTTAGAATATGTCAGTTTATGGTGCAATTTAGACTTAAATCTTTTCAATACTAAATCCTTTTCCAAAAGAATGTGTAAGTAGTTATCCCTATCAATACAAAAATTGTACATACTAGACAAAAAAGTAGTACTGTTATCCAAGTAGTCTATAAATGCCTTAAGATCAACCTTACTGCTTTTCCAAATGATAAAACTACCATCCAAAAATCTAAAACAGGTTGTGAGGTTGCTAAAATAGGTACAAGGGAAAATACATGTTTGTTCCCAACAATACATAATGTCTGCATAAGCGGGGGGGCACAAACAGCACTCATAGCTAGACCACTGTTTTGCTTATAGTACTCCCCCTCAATAAATACAAAATTGCTTTTCAAAATTAATTCCATAAAATCACAAATAATAGTTACTTTACTGTTGTCAAAACCACTGCGTGCAGTCACAAAACCACAAAACCATTCCAATCTCACATCATATGGGATACAGAAAAACAAGTCCTTGACATCTACAGTAACAAAATACTAAACCTCATGGAAAAGTTCTTGCTTAATGTTACTTAAGTAGTCCTATGAATTCTTTAAAATGTAATTGCAAAGTGGTTTTAGCTCTTTAATTAGGACGAAAGGGCAGATCAAAAGTGTTTTTATGTTCTTTGGGTATGCCAAAGATATTTGGCACTATGGGATAGTCCACTTTGAGAAACTGGTATTCATGACTACCCTGCCAAAGTAAATCATGCAAATAAGTATCAATATTTCTGCATGCTACATGTATCTCGTTCTTCGAGCTACTAATGTATTGTTCATTATTCAGAAGATTAAATATTTTACTAGAATAAATAACCATTTCCCCACCCTTCACACATCATGGTTAACAACAATCTCATTGAGCGGAACCGCCTCATCAATTTCCAGTGCCACTGTTTCTTGGCATGCCACTTGTGAATGTCAGTTGTACACATTATTTCAGATAAATTAGTAGTGAGATGTAGAGGGAGATTAAAAATACTTTTACTGGTTAAACCAACATTTGTATGTCGTGAACCATCTCCCCCATACGGTTAGCAAAAAACACTTCCAAATTTAATTTTTTGGTATAAAATTTTAAATCCAAAATGGTTTCACCTATATCTACTGTAGTGCCCAGTACCAAGGTGAAACCCTTTTTGAATAAGCTAAAATATCTATCATTAATGACCACAGTACTGTAATTAAAAATCTTAAAACCTCGTGAACTAATTATTGCATTTTCTTCTTCAGTGGGCTATTCGATATCATATTCCAAACCAGAAAAAGAATCAAAGGAGACACTGGTCAGGGATTCAGTTTCTCTTGCCCTTTTCCTTTTCCTTTCCTCTTCTTGTGGGAGCTCACTGACATACCCTTGTCCCTGGGGTGAATTCATCGAAACGAATCCAATGTTACTTAGATAGCTTATATGGATTTCGTCTGGGCTGACCTTTTTTTGCCAAGTTTGTTTTGGTTCCTGGTATCATTCTTGGTTGGTATTTTGAATTTCCAAGGGATTGGAATGAACAAATGCAGAGAACACAACACTGCTCTAATCAGGGCAGTAAGTGAGAACAAGTATTGGTAATAGGAGACTTGTTCGTAAAAGAAACAAAAAATTGTCTTCTGTTGAAAAAAATGGAAACTCTGGGAGCAATACATTCAGAAAAATGTTTTGGGAGGATTGAGTTTTAACAAAATGCAAGACTTTAATAATTTATATAATGTTGCTTAGCTTATGCGATATATATAAATATATAGGTGATGCATAATGTTTGCAAATGCAAACTTCTTAATATAGTTTGATTCCTTTTATATAACTGTAAATTCACCTATTATTCCTGTATTGATAAACAGGTGCAACGGTCCCACCACTGAGTGGTTGTAGAATCTGGACTTTAAGAAAGGAATATGTCAATTATTGAGGGAATAGAAATTCATGAGTGGTTGTTTGGAGGACAAACAATGATAATAATGAACCCACCCTTAAATTTAAGGAATTAGATGGACCGAATTTTAGAACATTATAGAAAGTATGCAGTCAAGGTCACATTTATGGATATTTTTTCAATCACATGACATGGAGTGGAGAATAAAATGGCTGCTAACACACTGCACATTAGAAGAAGAAGAAAAGTGATAAAAACAAATAATTTCCAGTTGCGTGTGTGGGAGTATTTTGCTGCAGATGGTTGCTACCTAAGCTACATAGGAAACAACATTCTGAGTCATAAGTTAGGAAAAACTGTAAAGATTTTTTCTGAGGTAGAACTCATAACAGTGTAAGAAAAGACATTAAGAAGAATAACAATGAATATTTGTAAATGTCCTAAAGTAATGCAAGACATTTAAACCACAAGATTGCTGACTTACACTTAGTACTGCAGGTAAGAAATGTTGATATGGGGATTATAAGTGAGACATAGTTTAGTGAGATAGGGAAATATGTGGACATACAGGGTTGTGTAGCACACCATAATCATAAATTAAATGCAAGTGTTGGTGAAGTCTTAAGAATATATGAAAAACAGTGGTAAGCTTGTTCTAAACTACAGTAGCGAAGTACCTTAGATTGTCACGGTTTCTGTTGATGAAAAAATGCCTAGTATACAAATTGTAGGTTTTTACTGCTGATGGCAGTAACTCAGCAAGTTAAAACTCTCACAAGATTAGGAAACATGTTGGATGTTATCTTGATTTCACAACATCTAAATGTGCCAGAATTAGTATTGGTTCACCCCCGAAAAATTCTAACCATTCAGTTATTAAAGTTCAAGGCTGAACTAGGAGTTGAAAGCGATGATGATTATGTTGCTGCAAGAAAGAACATTTACAGGGCTGATTTTCCATCTGTAATTAATAGCTGAAAGAGCTGAGACTGGATGAAGGATTTTGAGGAAAGGAGAATTGAAAATATGTGGACATATCTGACAATAGAATTGATCTGTAATAAATGTATTTGTCTCTAGCAAATGAAAAAGTAATATACTGTTTAACATGTGTGCTCCCTTGATGAATGCTAGGATCAAAAAACGTATTCAATTAAAAATTAGAAAATGATGTATAGTGAACAGGAACCCAATGGATTACATACGTTTGTATACAGGAGGAGTCAGGAAAATAAAAGCACTTATCAGGGATGAGAAAATAATACACGAGTTTAGAATCGTTGTGCTCCTGATAATGTAAAATCATTTTATAATTGTGTGAAACACTGCAGAAAAGGAAAGAGTTGGAAAGTTTTTCTCAGTGTGGAAGATTGTAGAAAGTCTTCCTCATGCAGATACCTTTCCCAAACAAGACTGGGTAGCACAAAACCCAAATTTAATTTTATTTATGAATTTGAGGGCTCTGTTTGTCCAACAGTTAGCAAGGGGCAGGTTTTTGAAAACTGCAAATAAAATAAGGAATGATATAAACCCGAGCCAAATGATTGAAATGGCTTCATTTTGGTAAATATAAAAGAGAGTATTTAGTGCCCAGTGACCTATCTTTTTCCAGATATCCTTTGAAATTGAATCTGTACCATTGCTGTGAAAAGCAGCAAATATTCTATCTATGAACGTGGAATGTTATAAAAGGATGAAGACTTTAGACCTGCAAGTCTTCTAGTATTATTGGAAAATGATATGAGAGAGTGTTACTGAGTAGCCTTAAAGGGTCTGTGGAGACTAAACATTATCAGCATATATTTATTTACACAAGGGTGTTGAACCATAACTAACATATTAGTTTTATTTAGAAGTATTACTGGACTGGATAGTAATGTGTCAGCTGATATTATATTTTTGACCTTCCTAATGCTTTTAATTCTGTTCCCCACTGTAGTCTACTTACTAATTTAGAGGAATGAGGATTTAATGTTCATGTTATCTGGTGGATTGCTAACCAACTAAAAAATAGAAAAGCTAAGGATTGTCTGGAGAAGATACAATCTAAGTAATATGACATACAAAAAGGCACCCCAGATTGTCCTGTGATTATTTCTGTTTTTTATTCATGTTCTCCTTCCCAGAAGCAAGAGGATGCTTGTTTACAAAATTTGCAGATAATACTAATGTGACCATGACAGTTATTTTAGTTAAGGACCAAGATAATCCAGGCCTATCATAATAGCTTATACAAATAGTCTAAAACTAATGGTGTTTTTTTAATTGCATCAAGTGCAGGTTTGTGCACATGGGCAGTGATAATCCCGCATATCTAAACAATATAAATTGCTCTCTTATTGAAACTTGTTTTGAATTTGATAATTTCAAAATAATGGTAGACATACAATACAAATTCAGTGAACTTGTGGTAAAAGTTTTGAAGAAATGTTATTCAATGACTAAAGCGATACTGAGATGACATCTAGAGGTAAAAAAGTGTTGTTACTGATTTTCAGTTTTATTGTTTGTCAGTCATGGACTGTGGAACAGGCTTTTGTATATATGGCAAATCAGATGTATTTTAAGTTCAAAAAAGTACAGAAGAATTTTAGTAAATTATCCAGGGTGTAAAAATGACTGCCGTGGTGGTACGGCGGTAGCGTTGTTACCTCACAGCAAGAGGTTCTCCCGTTCGATTCTCAGCTTGGCTTGGGAGTGCCTCCTGTGTGGAGTCTGCATGTTCTCCCCATGGTTGGGTAGCATTCAAAAGACATGCATGCGTAAATGGGCTTGCCTTCATTGAAGGTTGGGCGTCGAGCTGGCACCTCGGCATTTCGTAAAAATCTACTGCCAATCATTAGCGGACCAGAGTTCTGCTGTGGCGACCCCTTACCGGAAAAAAGCCAAAAGACAAACAACAATCCAGGGTGTAAAAATGCACTATATGAAGAAAGACTAATGAAATTAAAATTATTTTCAGTTTACTGTAGGCTGTTAAGAGAAGATCTTATATGGATGTACAAAAGCTTAAAAGACAAAGCTGTGAAATATACTGTACGGATTATTTTCAAAATGCATATAAAGAGTTTATAGGAGAAAATATGAATGCCTAAGGGATGTGAAAAAAAATAAAAATAGGTAGGAGCTACTTCCATGTTAGGTCTGGTGTGAAGATGTAATAGTTTGCCTCTGGAAATTAAACAAGCAGAGAAAATGACGTTTTAAAAATAAAATAGATTCATGGTATGGAGATAGGGTCTTCTAGACCCTGTCTTTGTGGAGGTTTCCTGATAAAGATCTTGTATGAGTTATTAGGCCATAATATAAACATAAAACATGTATATTTGATTCTGGCATCTTTCATACTAACTACTAAGAAATGTACCAAAGTAGAGCCCATAAAAACAAAAATGTTCACTTTTTATAAACCCATGGGTAACAAGTCAAAATATGCATAAGCAAATGTACCTTTAGAGGGTAGCAACAGGTCAAAAGGATCCAATTGCAAGTCTCAGTTATTAGCAGGGCATCACTGTTAGGAAGTCATAGCATTGTTTCATTAGCATCAGCGTGTTGGTATTATGAGGAGAAGCACTGTAACAGCAGAGGACCTTCTCAGCCATAACCTAAGTCATAACAACAATGGTAAATTAAATATTTAGGAGCAATTTAGAGTAACAAACCAGCAACATGTTTCTGACAGGAAACTTGAGTAGCTGGAGAAAGCTCACTCCTGACAAGAAATAAACACAAACTCCATAGACTTGGTGACTAGAGATCAGGCCTGAATTCCTGATCCTAAGTGATGCACTCCATAACTACAGTAAACACAAACTCCAGACAGACTGTGACTACAGATAAAACCTGAATTCCTTATCCTTAGTTACATGTACTGTAACTACAGAGCCACCACGGTCCTGGTAGTATCCCTTCTGTCAAGGTATAACTCTATCTAGTCATTAGTGTACATCTTAAGTGATTTTTATGTTGATAAATATAAAGGCACAAATGATTTCTCCTAAGCATCTGTCTTCCATTTCAAATAGGTCGGCAGACCTGTCACAAAACCTCATATTGTAGCTGAATGGTTAGACTCCTTTTGAGAATAAGTTTTTCTCTCTCTTCATAACCCACCTGCATGTAATAAAGACAAACACTAACTAGTATGAGGAGGAAACTGGCCACAACAGTGCATTTATTTGGATATAGTATATACAGCCAATTCCATTCACTGTGTTACTAGTTCTGAAGTTGTATAGAGTATGGTAAGAAGGTGACATCTCAGATTTGATACCTTATATTTCAGTTTATAGTCAGGCTCTCCATTCGCAGAGAGTCATGGGTGCTGTTTAAGAGCAGCTGCATCTCGTGAGGGATCCATGGCATATGGACCCTGCCTAAAGAGGATACATCCTGAATGCGAATTTTAGGGTTCCTCCCACCAGTCTTGAAAGTAACTCACCATGCAAGACTAGACCTCTCTTTTACTCTTCCTTAATTGAATTACTTCCTGAACCTCCTTGATCACCTGGCACAACTGCAGCATATATCATGTCTACCAACATAACAAGAAGTGTTTGCATGAGAAGGCAACAACAAAAAAAAACAAAAAATAGTAGTAAAATGAAAATCTATTCTCAGCCACTAAAATTATCCTAATTCCACTTTCTGCACTATTCTGGCTTTTTTTGTGAGAGTACTGGACCCATTTTCAGTTGTAATACCTCTAACTACTGTACTACTGTCTGAGTTCTCCATGAGCACACCAAGTGCTCTCCCTGGAAGTATAACAACACTTTGCATTCAGTCCCTACTAACTAAGCCATCTTGATGTCTAATTTTCCCTACCCGTATCTACAGTTGCTGACTTCTAACCACTGGATAAACTTACTTCTACTTGAAATCTTAGGAGAACAATATTCTCTCTAATATTTTTCATGGGATACATATGGAGGCAATGATAGCTATGAACATCCTTTAAACTTTTGTTTTCTATTTTTTAGCCTACTACTTACCAACCATCAGTACCCTCTTGGCCAGCCGGACCATTAGTCCCCCTTTACTGGGGTGATAGCTGACAGAGACAGGCTGTAATGCAGGCAGTTATCAGGGAGTTTCTTACTTTTAGCATTAACCCCATAGTGTATGCCCTGTAACATGTTTGAAGGTTTGGCATTTATTAGGCATTAAGAAGAGTATATCACTCATTTCCACAAGTGATGTAACCCCTCAAGACGTCCCTGACGAGCCAAGCAACAAGAAATCCTGTGTGGTCTCTTGTCTTCACTAGGAAGTGCACCACAAGACTGTGTACCACAGGTATGTGCCTCACTCCCTTCCCCAGAAAAGATGCAACAGTTCTGCAGCACACCTCCCTTCCCCCTGCGAGCTCTAGCAGTTACCTCAGCTCCTAACGGAGCTCAGTTCACCTGGTTTGTGAGCAGGGTTATATTGCTTCCTGCCAGTGGAGCTGGGATCTTCTCATTTTTGTCACTTCTGAGTAAATCAGTAGTGACACAACTATTTATGACACATTAAGGTGTGCCATCATTTTACAGGGAAACTCTTACAGAAGTAGGAAGGAAGAGTTTTTATATTTATGAAATACAGAAAGAAGGAATATGTTATGGTTAGCAACTCCATTTATATTCAGTAAGGGTATCATTATGTTATATCCACAGCTACACTGTATCAATTTGCCCCAAACTGAATATGGCAAGTTTGTGTGCCATTTATGAATTTGTAGTCATTGACAGTCCCACTGGAGCAATGTCATTAAGTGTGAATCTACATTGCAACACATTTCTATACCACTACAGTACAGTACTACAAACCTGATCCATGAAACAGCACAGGTTCTAAAACTAGCAGGCCAAGCAGGGGTGTATACTAAAATGTCCTGACCTCACACACACACACACACACACACACACACACACACACACACACACACACACACACACACACGCGCGCGCGCGCACGCACACACGCACACATGCACACGTGCACACGCGCACACACACACACGCACACACGCACACACAGAAAACACACACACGGCAACGCTAACCTACTTCAGCAGTCTGAGAAAGGTGAGGCTGTTTCACTTCTCACTGCACAGATTTGAAATGTAGATGTGATTGCTTAAAATGAAAAGTATTAACAGAGCAGTGCACTTAGCATCATATTTGACCTCATTAGCATATGCACTGCCCATTTACTACCACATTTACACACCTCTCCAACAACCTCACTGGTCGGTAGAGACAGGCTGCTCTACTGAGCAGTGAACTGTTTCTGAATCACAAAAGGCTTTCATAATATGCAAGGTACTTTGCAAGCTGTTGTATACTATGCAACTTGACTGTGACTCCCAGCCAAAAAGAAGACATTATCTGTAACAAATCAGTGATAACCATGAAAAAATCCATAATAAGGGAACAGCAGTCATGAAAGAATGTGTAATAAAGCAATGTCGGCCATGAAAGAAGTTATAATGAAGTAAACCTCCAGACACTGGACCCAACTCAGTTTGGATACGTCAAAGGCAGATCATGCCTACTCAACCTGGTGGACTTCTTTGAGAAGGTCACCAAAGAAATGCATGAGGGCAAAATGGTTCACACTGCCTACCTTGACCTGGCCAAGATATTTGGCAAAATACCCCACTTGGGCATTGTTGACAAACTCAGGAGGTTAGGTACAAACTCATATGTCACCCAGTGGATAGCCAACTGGCTGACAGACAGGACCCAGAAAGTTAGAATTGGGGAGTCCACCTCTACAAAGAGGCCAGTCACAAGTGGAGTCCCTCAGTGATCAGTCCTTGGACCACTCCTTTTTGGCATTTACTTCTCAGAAGTCAAGGTCAATGTCAGTGGTCTCTTGCTGACTAAATTTGCAGATGATTGCAAATTAGGAGCTGTCATTGAATCTCACACTGACACAGACAGACAACTGGTGTCAGAGTCATGGACTAAAACTAAATGCCAGGAAATGCATAATAGTGTCCTTTGGGAAGTCATCCATCCCTAGTAACTATCATATTGACAACACACCCCTTAGAGTTGACCCAGTAGTCAGGGACTTAGGGACACACATAGATAGTAATCTAGCCTTTGATCATCATGTGTCTACAGTGGTGAGGAAATCATTCTATGATGCACAACTTATAAACAAAGGTATCTAAGTTGAAGGAAGTCATGTTCCACTCTATTCAGCAATGCCCCCTTTGGTATGTACCTAACCAGGCATATCCAACAACTGGAACATCCACAGAGGTTCGTCTCTAAAAGAATACAGGGCATAATTAATATGTCCTATGCAGACTGCCTCAGGGCTCTATCCCTGTATTCTGCCTCCTACAGGCTTTTGAAGGGAGATCTATGCATGCCATGCAGGGTATTGTCAGACCCCAGTCAGATCGATCTCCTGCATATCCACAAAACAAAGAGTACCAGAATTACCCATTCTAAAGATTTAAACCTTGCATGTGATATAAATAGGACCTGCTGGAGTGATAGGTATGTATCACAGAAACTCCCCTGTCTATGGAACAGGCTCCCCATCCATGTGAAGCAGAGTTCCTCCCTAATACAATTCAAGTGCAACTTGGACAATTGGATGGGAAATCAAAAATTCATCCCTGGTTTGGCACCTATGTCTCTGATGCAAACAGGTAACCTGTAAATGGTTCATCTCCCAGGTCCCTGCTTACACTTATCAAGGGTATCAGAACTCATCAGAGATTAGGGATGCATGGCAAGGCTAGTACAAATGCATTCTATGAGCACCTACAAGGATGCGTGGATTGTGCCATCCCTAGCAAAACCAAGTCTCACTGCTCTAAGAGAAGGAAACCAGTCTGGTGGACCCCTGCCATAAACAGGCTATACAACAGAAGGAGGAAACTAGTTCAGAAAAAAAGCAAATCTCAAGAAGGAAAGACATCCCTGATCAGTATCAGTAAGAAACTAAGGTCCCTCATAAAATCATCTAAGGCTAACTTCGGAAGAAAAATAGCCAAGCATTCAAAAGATAACCACAAAGTCTTCTTTAGCTGTGTTAAGAATCTAAGTGGCAACTCACAGATATGCACTGAACTAGTGCAAAATAGCAGAAAATATACTGAACCTACTGATATTGCCAAAATCCTGGCAGATAGATTCAGTGCAAACTTCAGCCCCCTCTCACCCCCAAAAGGACCCACAACAATACCAGAAAAATGTAGTGTCCCAGAAATCACAGGCGCACAGGTGAAAACAGCCCTTTCAAAAGCCAAAAACACAGCATCAGTGGGGCCAGATGGTGTCTCAGGCTTTGTCTTACATGAACTACAGAACAAACTAACCCCCCACCTAAACATGCTGTTCAACTTCAGCATCTCCACAGGCTACGTGCCCATAGAATGCCACACAGCAACAGTTATTCCACTCCACAAAGGAGGGGCCACAACTGACCCAGGTAACTATCACCCCATAAGCCTGACTAGCCTGGTCTGCAAGGCTATGGAGTGCATCATCATGAAACCCATTAACAAAGACATTGGGAACCTCCAAACACTTGACCCAACCCAGTTTGGCTTTGTTAAGTGCAGACCATGCCTACTAAACCTGGTTGACTTCTTCGAGACAGTCACCAAGGCCATAGATGAGAGAAAGGTGGTTCACATAGCCTACCTTGATCTCGCCAAGGCTTTTGACACCATTTCCCACTCGGGTATTACAGAAAAACTCACCAGCCTGAACATAAACCCCTACATCACAAGATGGGTTGCCAACTGGCTTACAAATAGAACTCACACGGTAAGAATAGCGGGGTCCAGGTCCGACTCTAAATCAGTCACAAGTGGTGTCCTGCAAGGCTCAGTCCTGAGACCCCTACTGTTCGGCATATACTTCTCAGAAGTACAGACAAACACAGGAGAACTATGGCTAACCAAGTTTGCCGATGACTGCAAACTGGGAGCCATAATTGACTCTCTGGCTGACACGGACATCCTCCAACAGGACCTTACTGAGACGGACACCTGGTGTCAAAGTCATGGCCTCAAGCTAAATGCCAAAAAATGCATAGTCATCCCATTTGGGAAAAAACAAAACACCCACGAATTACCACATAGGTGGCAGCCACCTTAATACAGAAGAGGTAATAAGAGATCTGGGTATCCAGGTAGATAGTAATCTCTCCTTTGACAATCATATTGCCAAAATAGTTAGGAGATCCTTCTATGTGACCCATCTAATTACTAAAGGGTTCGCATCTAGAAATAAAGAGGTTATAGTGCCCCTCTACTCGTCACTCATGAGACCCATCATAGAATACAATGCCCCATTTGAGATGTACCTCACAAGACACTTCCAACAGCTGGAAAGACCACAAAAGTACCTCACCAAGAGGATTACTGGCTTCAAACATATGTCCTATGCAGCCCGACTGAAAAAACTTCGGCTGTACTCAGTGGCATATCGCTTACTCAGAGGTGATCTCTGCCTGACTTACAAAGCCATGTCCAACTGAGAATTGATGGACATGCACCACCTAAAGAAATCTAAGTCACTGCAAGCCACGCACTCTAGTGAGCTTAACGTTGCCACAACAATAAATAGAACATGCTGGAGGGATAGATTCCTGTCACAGAGACTCTCCATGCTTTGGAACAAAATTCCAAACTACATTAGGCAGAGCCCCTCACTAACACTCTTCAAGAGAAACCTTGACGAGTGGATGGGTAACAGAAAATACACCCCTGGGATCACTTCATTGGCTCTGCTTGACAGAGGATCAGTTAATTAATCAATGGGGCAGCAAAAGCCGACAAACTCTGGCTAGGCTTATAAATGCCCTCAGGCAGATAGCGTAGTACCTACCTATGAACCTATGAACCTATAAAAAGGCCCTTGTGGTCATTAGCTTAGTAAACACCTATGAAACTATGAACATCAGACGTGATGAAACCATGCAGGTTTTACTTTAAGATAAATTGCTACTTACTGTAGTGTATGTGCAATGCTAGAGAATGTCTAATGGAACTACAATCCCCCCCATGGTGTAACAATTGTTTAAAAATATTATTCAGCTTCACCTGTCTCCTCATTAGCAGTTATCAGACCACAGTTCCCCAAGAAAAATATACATATAATCTCATAGCATATCCCACAATAGCACAGTCATGTCTTATACCATCCTTTAAGATGTATGTCAATTTATAGTAATACATATCTTTCCATCTAATTTTCTATCCAGAAATTTAACAAGGAACCTAAAATGGGTCTGTTGTCTTATATCTTTTTGCACTTTGCTTGTTTCCATACCCATACCCGCTTTTATGATATATCTTCTTATCTTTATAGGTATATCTACTTATCTATCTATATGAAATGTCTTCTTTTCTCACATATATGGGTCTACTTTGTTTTATCAAAGTTTCAGAACTTTGAAACCCATATGGCCGAGACCATATATGATTGAAGGTTTGAGACTTCGAACACTTTGCATTCAGATTGCCGTACACGGCAGAATGGGAAATTTACCATTTTCCCTGCTGTAGCGTGATCTCTGAGATGATGTATCTAATTAGCAGGGGATGTGAAGGGGATCAGGGGGGCTTAACCCCCTGCAAAAATCGGCCGTATGGGTTTTGAAGTTTTGAAACTTTGATTAAACAAAGTAGACCCATATATATATATATATATATATATATATATATATATATATATATATATACACACACACACACACACACACACACACACACACACACAGCTCCTTCTCACCTGGGAGAAACAGGTAAAAAGGTGAAGAGTATTAAATTCTTAGGTGTGTACATCGCAGAAGATGTGACAGCGTCCATCAATACTAATCACATTGTCAAGAAAGCACAACAAAGACTCCACTTCCTACTCATGTTGAGGACAGCAAACCTCCCATCTTCTGTGCTCACAACCTTCTACAGAGGCACCATTGAGAGCATCTTAGCAAGAAATATCACAATATGGTATGGAAACTGCAAAACCATGGATCATAAGGCCCACCAAAGGGTGATGAAAGTGACAGAGAGAAGAACGTGTTCCATGCTTCCATCCATACAGGATCTGCACTCTGCACAGTGTCTTGGAAGAGCCACAAAGATTGTTAAAGACCACACCCACCCAGCTCAGGGACTGTTCTAGTGCTTGTCTTCGGGCAAGAGCTACAGAAGCATACATTGCAAAACTATTAGACTCAGAAGAAACTTCTTTCTTCAGGCCATCAGACTATTAAACTTGAGTAGCAAGGCAAGCCAACAGGTCACATAGTCAGTGGCCAGACAGGCTGAAGGAAATAAGTGCAGTAACTCATTACTAGGTTCTCTCACTTGTGCAATAGCTCATTAAATGCTTATTACTTTTGTGCAATAACTTGAAATACAAGCTACTGTACATTCTGTGCAATGGACACGATGGCCTCTAGTCTACCACCGCTTAAGCCTCTAAAGTGCAATATCTACTGTGCAATACTAAGTGCTGCTATAGAGAGACATACAAAAACTGTAATTATGCCCTAGTGTTGTGTCAGTGTTAATGTCATATATAGAGTCTGTAGTTATCCTTTTATATTTATATTGTTATATTTTTTATATATATTTTTGGTTTTTGGTCTGCACATTGAGCTCAACACAAAGAAATTTCATTTAGCCTGCACTTATATGTGGGTCTAAATAGCAGTAAAGTTTACTTTGACTTTATATATATATATATATATATATATATATATTTAAACACCTTTATTGAATTACCACTGAAGACATAGGTACATAGGTGCTTGTACATTAATAGAGAAGGAAAAAAACATATTAACTTTTCTCATTTACATGCATTATACATTATGCATATGTTTTCTTTCTTTTTTATAATTGTCATTCAATTCAAAATTACATAAAATGCTCATGTGTTGTTCAAACTTCCATTCATTTCTGGGTAACTTGCTTCTTCCCTTTTCTAAAGATCCCACTTCCAGCTTGTTTATCTCTTTTACAATATTCAGTCCTTCATATACATTTGGGTTACTTTTTCATTTCCATTTTCTAATAATTGCTATTTTGGCAGCTAATACAATTAAACTTAATCAGGTCTTACTTTGTCTAGGCAATTCAGATCCTGTGTCCAAGCTGAAAAAAAATCATTTCCTTAGTTACAACCATTTGCTCCCCCAATATTCCTTGCAGAGAATTTTTAAAATCTGCCAACTCATTACACTCTCAAAAAATGTTTCCGGTTATCTATTTCTATCTCTTTCAATCATACCTCCAACATTTGCTACCTACCTGAGAAGAAATTCTTTGAAGTCTGCTTGGGGTATAAAAATGCCTGTGCAAACATTTCTGAGCTAAAGTCCTAAACTTCACGGTCTTTGTTGCATACTTGGGACCTCTGTCTGTCTGTCTGTCTGTCTATCTATCTATCTCTCAATACACACACATATTGCATATTGCCACATGCTTAAGCTCTGTGTAAATTCCCCAGATTCATGTTCCATCAAGTAGTCAGCTGTCCTGAAGTCTTTCTGTACAATAGAAAGATTTATTGCAGTATATTTAAGCAATTATCCTTTACAGCACTGAGCAGTTCTGCCAGTCAGTTTAGAAACATTGCCAATTTGCTGTCTAGCGTTTAGTCATTGCTTGTTAATGCTGTGTAGTACATAATAAATGAGCAGACACAAAACAATCTGCTTGTGTTTCCTACATTAGATGGTTCCACCTGAATTCTTAGGACTATTTTTTTACTCTAACGTCTCCTATTAACCTGGAGTAGTATTACCAGGCATTCCCTCATTACAGTGGAAATTTCTAAGTATTTTTTTTCTTGAGCTACTGTCCTTACAGTCCTTCTAAGATATAGTGGCACATTTTATTTTAACTGTTTGTGTCTTCTAATGAACATTCCACTCAGGAACATAACTGCATTTGTTTGCTGTGTTTTTAGTTTTCAAAACGACACCCCACCCACTAATAAAATATTTTATAATGAACAGCCTCAGGTAAATAAAAAATATAGTATGAATTCCTGCTTGCATTATTAATTTGGCTAAGCAGGTTCTTCCTTACTTATTGCCCTGTCTGCCACTCTTCCTCCTGCCCCTTTGAATGCAGCTTATTCAATGCAGAGTCACTCTTCTACCCTGCTGCTGTCACTGGGGTCCCTGAGATACCTTTTGTCCTACTGTAATTATTTTTAGGTACCACAGATTTTTCTTAGTTCAGCTAATCAACCACCTTGTGCTCCTGGCCTTCAGGAATAAGGGCTGCCCCTCACTGTTCACCAGCAGAACCTCTAGCACCACTGTCTTAATCGTCTGACCTTTCCTACTCACATTTGTCCCTTTTATCAACACCATTCAGCATTATCTTTCAGCTCCCTGTTACAGATGGTGTTGTTATCACACAGTTACAGATGGTGTTGTTATCACACAGTTACAGATGATGGTGTTATCACACAGTTTCAGACAGTGGTATTATCACATAGTTGCAGACAGTGGTATTATCATTGTATTTATCATTTGATTCCTCAATGAAATGACAGCTTTAAAATTGGGGTGGGAGTAAAAAGTGGTGAATATGAGAAGAGGGAGTGAAAGTGGAACACAGAAACCAAAACTGCATGCAGAATATAGCACTGGAATAAAGAGTGGTGACTTGGGGCATGACTGTACATAATGTTAGCATTACTTTTCAATGCAAGGATTCTGAATGAAACAATGGGTTACTGTGGTCTGTAATAGAAGCTTCCCTGTGTCTTCCCTAGTGTAAGGGAACTCATAAATTGATTGCTTGCTTGTCGTAGAGTGAAACAATGATTCTTTGAGACTGTTGTTGGCTGCTTTAGGAAGTTCTTCCCTTTGCCATTATTATGTGACCATAGAATTGGGATATATTAGTTTGGCAATGTGGGGTGTACTATCCATGTGGGGTGTACTATCCATAATAGGAAGGGTACAGGAAAGTTTGTGCTTGCAAAAAAGGAACCAAAATACTTGATTTAACCTTGTCTTCTATATGACATGTAACAGGCAGCTTCTATGATACTGAGAATGAAGAATTGTAGCAATCATTGAATCATAATCTCCTACAGTGCAGGTAGGATACAGGAGGATAAGGTTGGCGTTGGCACACTGGAATTGTTGCTGACAGAGTTTAGAGTCATTTAGATGAAAACTTAATCATACCAATAGAAGAAAAGGGTAACAAAAGAAAGTCATATGGAGCAAATGATTGTGTGTTTTTAAATAAAGTCATAATGGAGAACTGTAAAAAGAAAAGAATCTAAGTATGTCATAGATAGACTACAAAAAACATTTGACAATATTCCACATTCATGGCAGAAAGGGTGCTTAAAATTTATACAACAACATCTTGTCTCCACTCGAAGCTTCAGAGTAACAATCAAGACACACTCTATACTGAACGACTACATTACAGTGACCATGAAACAGTGACAGACCACTTTGCAGTTAAGTCATGATAAAGGAAAAGTTATTATCCCAGGAATAAAAATTCAAAGGGGGATATTCCAGGGTGACTCTGCAACTGCTGCTCTTTTGTCTTGCCCTTCACTCATTAAGTTGTCTACTTAACAGATTAAGTTATGGCTACAATTTAGCTACCAGAAAACAATAAAGTGTAAAGATGTCTAAACTTTTTTTGTGGATGATTTAAAACTGTATAATTTATCAGATGAGGAACTGAAAACAAAACTGCAACCAGGGAGGAGTTGCAATCTTGACCATGAATGTACTTTCACAGTGAGTTCTTATCAAATTTTGGATCACTTGACTTATAGCAGTGAGGCAATGGATATATGCAGTTAAGTACATAGGTTCATAGGTTCACAGGTTGATCCTAGGCTATTGGCCCAGAGGCACTTATAAGCCTAGCCAAGAATTTCACTCATGTTCCCTCAAAGTCAGCACCTGTTTCCCATGTCCAGCAGGGACACAGATGAGATCCCAGGGGTATATTTTCTGTTTCTTATTCAGTTGTCCAGGTTCCTCTTAAAGAGGGCTAGAGAGGTACTCTGGTTGACATGGAGAGGGAGTTTATTCCACAGAAGGGAGAGTCTTTGGGACACAAATATATCCTGCCAACAAGTTCTATTAATGTCACAAACCAGGTTAAGGCCTTGCGTGCGGGTTGCACGAGTGGAGTTAGTCTTACGGATATGCAGCAGCAACTCCATCAAGGTCGGGTCTGAAATGGCCTTGTATGCCAGACACAGGTCACCTCTGAGTAGTCTGTATGATACTGAGTAGAGGGACAGGGCTTTTCGCCTATCTGTGTAGCATAGGTGTTTTAGACCCTGGATTTTCCTGGTCAGGAACCTCTGTGGTCTCTCCAACTGCTGCATGTGCATGCCAAAGGGGGCATTGTACCCAGTAATTGGTCTGATAAGAGAGGAGTACAGGGATGTTATGACCTCCTTGTTCCTGGATGAAATACCCTTACTTATGAGGTCGGCCATGTAGAAAGCTGTCCATACAATGGAGGCAAAGTGGTGGTCAAAAGTCAGGTTGCTATCAACTTCTGTTTTAGTAATACTTATTTTCTGCACTGACAATGTTTGAAACCACCAAAAAAGTTTGATCAGAAATTGAATAGCTTTCTCACGGGAACTTGACAAAACTAAACAGTCATCTGCAAACATTAAAATGTTTACCTCATCACTCCCTCACTTCCATCCATTGACTGAAGGCAGGTGAAATGGTTATTCTAATATGGTGCTCAGCAGCTAACATAAACAAGGCAGAGCAAAGTGGAAACCTTGCCCAGTACCCCCCTCAGATCTAAAAATGTAAATATTATTATTCAGCATGCTAATATGCAGGCATGCAGCTTCCAGTATAAGACATGTATGGCTCTAATGAATTTTTGCTGCATACCTATTGCAGCTAGCACTTGTCATAAGTAAACCCATGAAACAGAATCAAATGATTTTTCAAAATTTATTAGGATGGCGACTGCAGGGTCAAGGTCTAAGTACTCATTATACAGGATGGTCATGAGCACCCATGTATGGTCAGCAGTGAATCATCCTTTAACAAAGCCTGCTTATGCTTCAGTCATCAGCAAGTGACAAGAAAGTAATGGGTTAATTCTCTGTGTTAGGATTTTAGCATATATTTCACTGCATTCTTGATAAAGTGGTATGCAACTAGTGGCCATATTAATTGGACTGGCAAGATATTAGACCATATGGACCAAGGACTCTTTCCTTTGGTATTGCATTAATTGCCTTACTGATATGAGCCTGGACAGGGAATGAGAGATATAGCTTGGTCTGTTCAGGTTACATCAAAACTCATTAATGAATTTTATTCAATTTCTACACATGGCTCGGACTTTAAAGAGGAGTAAACATAAAGTCGTATCTTTTAAATTCATCAGCAATTTCAGTAGACAGAGTAGCTAGGGAACTGCACATCTTTATGTTCTGTATGTTCATCTGGTGTTGATGCTGCTTAAGCCGATAAGCTAACAGCATATATAGTTTGCTCCCTTGTGCCAGGGCTTGTAATGAGGCTGTTTTTAAGCAAAGGTCTGCTTTTGCCCTAATCAGCGGCACAGTTTCTACTTTGACCAGCCTGTATTTCTTCAGCCCATCCTTGCACTTAAATGTGCTTTTCCTACACTCTTCCCACTAGGAATGAACCATTTTTTTTGCATCTTGGAGTTGAGTGTCTAACTTAGCCAGACATCTATCTTTGGTAGAGGAGCAAAATGCCATGACCTCCCATTTAAACTCACCCAACAAGTAAAAATTTGCATGTTTGAAAGTGGATTATTGCTGATAGTGTCACCTGCTTCTGGGTTGATGTAAACTACTCAGGCCTGATTTACAAGTACTATAGGTTTCACTCTCCATTTTTTAGGCAAACATGATTAGGAAGGGCAGGTTTTCCATCCTAAAATTTCTTCTTGGTGATCTGAAATGGTGTGAGGAATCAGTTTCACATTGAAAATGCTACATAACCAAATGTTTGTGGTTAACCAGTAGTCTTTGCTGTGGTAGACATTCCCTTTGGTTCTATACAAGTATAGTCACTGTTACTGCATGATAGCAGCCCACCTATATAGGTTCATAGGTGTGTACTAAGCTAATGGCCCTGGAGCCTTTACAAGCTTAGCCCATAGGATTACCCTGGCATTGTGCCACTCGACCTTAGTTCCCAGTGCCTCTGTTGAGTAATGCCACTGGAGTGATCCCCAGGGTGAACTTTCTATTTCCCATCCACTCATCAAGTTTTCTCTTGAAGAGGGCCAGTGAGGTGCTCTGCTTGACATGTATGGGAAGTCTATTCCATAGCATGGGCAGTCTCTGGGTTATGAACCTGTCCCTCCAGCATGTTCTGTTGATTGTGGTAATGAAGCTGAGGTCTCTGGAGCATGTCATGTGGAGGGATTGGGATTTCTTTAGATGTAGCATTTCTAACAGAGCTGGGTCAGACAGGGCTTTGTAAGTCAAGCAGAGATCATCTCTAAGTAGACAATATGAAATAGAGAATAGCTGGAGTTTTTTTGAGTCTGTCCATATAGGACAAGTGTTTAAGGCCTAGGATACTCTTGGTGAGGTAATTTTTTGGCTTCTCCAGTTGTTGCAGGTATCTAGTGAGGTACATGCCAAATGGGGCATTGTACTCAATGATTGGCCTAATGAGGGAAGAGTAGAGGGAGACAATGACCTCTTTCTAACTAGATGCAATACCCATAACAATGAGATGTGCCACATAGAAGGACTTTTTTGACCACAGTGGCAATGTGGTGGTCAAAAGAAAGGTTGCTGTCAACCTGTGTTCCCAGATCTCTTATAGCACCTTCTGTGTTCAGTGTACTACCATCGATGTGGTAAATCAAGGCAACTGGGTTTTTCTCAAGGGGGATGACAACACATTTTTTGGCACTGAGCTTAAGGCCATGGTTCTGACACCAGTCATTGGTCTCAGTGAGGCCTTTCTGTAGGATGCCAGCATCACTTGGGGAGTTAATGATAGCTCCCAACTTGCAGTTGTCTGCAAACTTTGTCAGCCAGAGTCCCTTTGTGTTGGCCTGGACTTCAGAGAAGTAGATATCAAACAGGACCTAGGACCGCTCTTAGATTTAACTTATCCATGCTCTCATGTAATATTTTATAAGCTTTGTTATGGCTGTCAGGGAAATCTCTATCTAACACAAACTCAGCAACAACATTGAAGCCTCCCCCATCCATTTATGCCTATGCTATCTCCTGCAGATCCCCTAACTAATTCAAAATTTCAGAGGAAGTAAGTGGGGAATTAGTCTTAGAGACACTGATATTACACAATAGGAGAGAGCCTGTTTGTAAGTTAGATGCAATATTAATCATCTTCCCTTGAAGTCCTTACTTAATTCAGAGACCTCCCCACAATAGGGGCTACTTACACAAATGGTAAGACTTCTAGAGACAAGAGAGGTCCACCTTGTCAGTAATGAGCTGAGCACATCTGGAAATTTTTTTGCAGTCTTCAGCTCTTTTAAAAACAAAACCTCAAGTTTCAAAGAATGCATCCATCTTCTGGAAACTTTCCATTTACTTTAGAGTTTAACCAGCCAGCATTAACTGTTTCAGTCTTCCGCAGTATTACAGTACCATCACTATGTTATCTATACTAACAGTAAGTGATCGCATAACTCTAATGGTTATTCTCAAGACCAGTAAGATAATATGAATAAGTTAATTAGGGAATGGTACCCCACACATACTCAGTGATGCTCCTCAAAAGAAACAAAATGCAGTTTTAACAGCAGGCGGCCATGAACTGAGCACTGTTAACATGTGATACTCATTCTCGTATTATTCTGACTAATACATTTAGTCATGGACCTATGTGCCCAGGTGCAGAAACAGAATGTACACTACTGTCACACGTCTTTTCATAGGTTCAAAGGTTGGTACTAGGCCATTGGCCCTACGGCCTATACAAGCCTAGCCATAACAATTCCCTGGATATTTCTTCCCACAATATTTACTTCCCTGGACCCCTGTCTAGCAGGGTTTTTCTCTTGTTCTTTACTAACCCTCTGCTTGATGTTAGATTGCTTGTCTTTTATTTTCAAGGTCACTACAAGGAACTTATACATGCTTCTTCTTTGAGAAGGTTTACATTGTGGGCTAGTCATAACAGTTGTGGTTGCTGGATGTTATTCTTTATTGTTAACTAAGCTTTCTTCAGATGGCTCTACTGGGACAAATCTATTCTCAGTTTAAATGCCAAATAACTTGTGTCTTTCTGCCTTTGTTTGTGGCTGATTTGGGATGTTCCATACATCCATTGTCAGTATTCCTATTGGAACATTTCAGCATTTTTTCCAGTATCCTCTGTTAAAACATATACATTTAAACAGTTACAATAATGCTTGTATATTTCTTTTTCTGCCCAGCAGAGCACAGTGTTGGTACATTATTGACACAAGTAGCTTTACAAATACATTTTTCAGCATAGGCATCTGTACAAATCAGTTTAATATACAAATGACATATAATTCTTTACAAAATTTCCAGCTAGCTGTGCTGGCATATGTTACCATCCACTGCCCTACTTCTCCTGGCATAGCTGGCAATACCGCATATCATCACAATCTGCCTTTTTAGAAAAGTTTTAGACCACATTAATTCTTTTTACTAGTTACATTTTGAATTTTTTTTAACTGTTTGGTACTTACGTATTATCGCAACCAAATATTGAAGGACTCATAACTGGCACACTTTTCGTCATACAAGTGCATTTCAGACTGAAAAGAAGTATTCAAACTCTGGACTACTTTCAAAGCACAGTGGTTAAACAGCAGAAATGGGAATAACCTCCAAATTCCTCTTCCTGTTTAGGCTCAACTGCAGTCCCTGTTTATCAACTTCAACAGTCACACTCACGACTTTCAAACATTCAGAAATGCGTGCAATACTTTCTATTAAGGCTTCATTACTGGTTGACACTGACATTGATTTGCAAAATTCTTGTAGTCTTAGCGTATCTACCTGTGTTTTAAAATATTTATAGCAATTCCACATCCAATAATTTGAAGCTCTGTGTTGTCATATAACAGAATGTGTACTTAAGAAAGTCAGTGTGGGGATTGACTATGCACCAAATCAGTTAGATCCAAAGGGGTTTCAGCAGAAAACAAATATTTGGTTGTAACTGGAGGGGGGCATAAACAACAAATAAAGGGGAAGTATCAGAGAAAGGTAACATAATTTGGAAGAGTTACACCAGCTTAACCTCTGCTTCAGTCTGCATATAAAAACAGCAGAAATGAGATTGCAGGGTCCTGGGAGAATGTGTCTTTTGCAGAACCGTGGAAATCCCAGAGACGCATCTTCTCCAGACTAAATCAACCTGTTTGTGACCCACAAGTAAAAGCACACACTACTGTGACATACACATACTTCAGTACACAGTCTGACCACATTTCTTGCCCCGACAAACGAGCATAAAGCGCCCGCTGTGAAACTGAACAATCCCGTTGCGATAATACGTAAGTACTAACTATTTTAATGAGATTTGTTTTTTTTTCTCTTTTTTTCATTTATGTAGAACTTGCAGATGGATTTTAGTAAGCTTTGTTCACTTGCTGAAAAAGATGTCTGTAAAATGTTTAAGATTAGTCTGCTTGTCTTCTTCTGGTTAGGGGTGAACTCCAGTCCACTAATGGTTGGCAGTTGATTTTTATGGTACCAAGTTGCCAGCCCAACACCCAACCCTCAGTGAGGGAACATCCATTCATACATGTCTTTTGGAGGCCACTTGACTGTGGGGAGGACATGCAGACTCCACACAGAAGGCACTCCAGCCAAGAATCGAAACGGAGAATTTCTTGCTGTGAGGCAACAACGCTACTACTGTACCACCACAGCTTAATACATTTAAGGTTAATCTGTCATACAAATAAGGGAAGTTTTATTTATTTATTTTTCTCCATGCAATGTGTTCATAGAGAAAGTGTATCGCTTGGGGGAAGAGATGATTAGGAATGTTTAGTATAATTTTAGCTTAAACTGTTTTATTGGGTTATTATGAATATTATTGCATTTTTTAAATTTCAACCTTGTCATTCCAGTCTGGCTTTGAGTGGGAAGTTTTCTTCAAATTGGGATGGCATTTATTTCCATTTTTTCATGTTTTTTTATTCTTGAATTCCTTGGAATTCATGTACATGGGACTTCAGTTCCTTGGAGTTTATGTATCTACAACTTTTTCTTTGTCCTTTGGTTCCACCTTTTTTTACAGTATTACTTTCCAGCAGTTTTATTTTAGGGAAAATTCAAAGATTTGAATTAAGGCCAAGAGTTTGAAGTTTGCAATGAAGCCATTTGGTGCAACTTCCATGGGGTAAAGATGAGAGTTTATTAAAGGAATTGCTTTAGGGCTACATTAGCACCATTTGTGACATATGGTTTGTGGTTAAATAGGAAAACAACTTCTGGTCTTTATGTATATTGTTTTTGTTTTATTAATGTGGAAATGATCAGAGTACCAGTTGTTGACATTTTCTGAACATATTAATATTACTACTTCAATTTTAAGCCTTACACATATGGGATACAATAACAGATTTGGAGGCCATTATGGTAGCAATGGATATTTCATGTAATAGCAATGATATTAAAGAGTTAAAAATTTAAGAAAAAGTATTATTATGCTCAATAAACATGTATCGGACATACATGAGAGAAAAATGGCAAAATCTATTTGCTTGAATTTTGCAACCGACTAGTCATGACAGCAAATTACATTAGTTGGTCAGATGAATTAACTCAGTTTTTTAAGATGTATTACAATGCTAACTTTGTTGCTTTTGAAGACATAACTAGCCATAGAAAACAAATATATACCTTATTATACAAAAGATGCATCTGAACCTAAACAGACTAATAGTATCTTAAATGTTTCAATCTGCATCTTGCATTATGTCAGCTGTGTGGCAGTAATGCCAGTTGTAAATATAACAGGAAAATTCTGCTGAGAAATAAAGCTATTACAAAATGTCTTACACAAACGCCTAGCTTCATGTATAACAAAGGAAGAAGAGTCAGAAATATACCTTAGCATCTATTTATAGAGTTCAAAACCAACTGCAAATGAAAACCAAGAATATTTTAGCATCGTTGTGGTATTTGACCTAAAAGTAAGAAAATGCACTGCTCAAATACTGGTTAGTATGTTGGCATGGTATAGGATATCGTTTTCTGGTAGCCAAGTTAATAAGTGTTAGATGAGGGGAAGTGATTCATTTTTAGAATTTTAGAATATCAGGAATGTTTTCCGCTTTTTTTTTATTTCAAGCTTGTGGTTCCAATCTGGTTTTAGTGGGAAGTTCTCTTCAAATTGAGATGGGAACAGCCAGACATGAATGAAAGTATTGCAAATCTGAGTTAAAAAAAATAGAAGCTGAGCCATTGGTCGGGATTCAGAAAAAAGTGCTTACATAGATGCTTAACAGTCAAATAGTGCAGTCGAAATAGTACAGTATGGACCAATACTGATTGATTCTGCAGCACAATTAAAGTTACATGATAGGGATGAATAAGTAGGTGGTGAAAAACAGAATAGGTCATGCAGTCAGCAGGGTAGTGCTGTGATGTATCCCATGGCCTCATGAGGCCGGTATTGTGCATGTAGTGTGCTCATAACAATTCAAGTTCACTCAAACAAACAGTGATCATCACTACAGACAGGTGAAAGACCAGCACAGCTCCACAGCAAAGTCCTACTATTTTTGTATTATAAATGGGAAGGAAATCATTGGTTAGGACACGCAGAATGGAGGGAGGGAGCAAGCAGGGGAACACTCAGAAGAACAGTGGAAAGGAAAGAGTGGTGTGGAGTGGTGTAAGAGAGTTGTGGAATCATTTCACCATGTAAGAGCCCTTACAAACTCAGAAACCACACCCACTTCTCAGGTTGATAGTAGGAGTAAAATGAGAGCAGATTTCTATTGATCCATGTTGCAGGAGTCATGTGACATGCATCAATAGGCAGTCTGGTAGTAGAATGAAGCTTAATGCTAGTACATAGTCATGCTTCAACATGGGAGGGTCTGCATACTAGACACAAGGTATCACCTTTGTATATATCACTCTAATGTGCTGTGTGTGGCATTGCATCTCACGGGGATGTGGAGCAGATCTCACGGAGCTCACTGCTCCATAAAAGTCATGGATCTGCCCACACGTGCACACTGCCTTTCAGTCTCCATCATGTGTGCAAGGGTAGGCAGGGATCTCAATGCACAGGTCAACAATTCAGAGAAAGATTCTCCAAGTTGTCTCATTAGCATAAGTACTGTGCTATGAGCCCATAAACAGCATAATATACACAGCCATTGCAGTGCCCATTGTGCTATCTGATTTTCACTGAATAGTGAGTGGGCCAAACAAGAAACATTTATATTGGTCAGCAGAGTGAAGGACTGTTCATCTGCTGTGGTAAAGGTACACAGGCCATTGAAAGGTGGAAAAACAGGATAGCTGTAAGATTCTTTTATTGTTGTGGGGACAATCTGCTAACATGGGGGTGGAGAGAACAGGGAGTGTTGCAGTGATGAATGAGATAAAACAGGGCACTGATGCAGTCTGTAAAGAGTAGAACAAAGGTCATACTTTCTGTTTAACCAAGTAAAATAACAAACCTAATTCACTATATAACAGCAGTGATGGTCGGATAAAATGCTTGCACCAGCTAGACATAAAAGAAATGCTCAAGCGTTCTGACCTACAGATATAGATATATATATATATATATATATATATATATATATATATATATATATATACATACATGCACACATGCTTATGAGCCCAGTCTTCAGTTATACACACACACACACACACACACACACACACACACACACACACACACACACACACAATATTTGCTGAAATGGTACAGATTTAACCTTATGTCCAAGGCCACTAATTTATTACAACTGAAATAATGAAGTAACATTTTAAAGTATGATTCTTATTGCAGTTATTTCATAATTTTTTACTTTATCAGTTTATAGGTATAATAAGAGCATATCAATAAAAAACTCACACTGCACTACTGCAACCAATAATTAAAAGCCTAAAATCTCAAGTTCTGACATCCCTTGTTTTGCCAGTACATCTGTAGTCCCAATTTTCTAAGGACAATGAAGAAAAAGTGAACTAGTTTAAGCCCAGTCTCATTGGACTTCTCAGATCCCATTGTCACTTGACAGCTGTTGTACAGATTGCTGCATTTCTTACAGACAGCAGTCGTAAATACATAACTGCTTCTCTAAACAGCATATTTGAGCACAGAGCTATACTTGGAGACTCTAGGCATTATAATCTTGACAAGGAAAACAATCAGAGCATAAGAAAAATCTATTTGCCAAGAACCGGATAACAGTACTTCAAGAACAAAATTGCCAGATGTGACAAGTTCAAGGAATTGATTGGTGAACATAAGAATTGAAGGGCAAATTAAGTTTCCAGCTTAGTGATGACCACAGACAGAGATGGGGAGTAATAATGGCAGAAAAGGGGACAGAAACATTTTTCTTTAAATTGTTCCTTTTTCTGAACATCAAACTTATTTCTAAACAGTTTGTAATTTACATGAAGGACAACATAGCTGATGAGTTTAGGTTCCCATGTGAAAGTTAATAGCCAGGAGGCTGGAAAACAATAAATACATAAATTGGAAAAGGTGCACTTCTGGGAGAAGCAGCTGTGCTGGACATGAAAAAAGGTGTGGTACACAAAAACATTAATCTAGACACACACACACACACACACACACACACACACACACACACACACACACACACACACACAAACAGGGGCACGTGTCACATACACCTGACAAAGCAATATGAGTATAATTCATGATCAGTACTAGATGGAAATTATGAATTAAAAACAGTTCATTCTTTGTGGCAAAATATGCTCCGGGGTATCACTTGTTCTTTAACTGTGGAAGAACAGACATGTTTCTTTTCCATAAAAGAAGATGCCTAGAAGCATTTGCCTTTGTGGTGTTTTGTTTTTTTTTTTTTTCTTACTTGATGCTAGTGTATTTTTATTTTTATTTTTTATGCATCTTGGTATATATAATTTAGCATACTAATAAACATGTTTTTTAGGAATCAGAAGCTGCTTTTGTCATAATTTAAATTATAATTCCATGTGAGCTGAAGTCTCCTCTGAAAGAATGCTTTTCCCCCTTGATGTTAGTTAATTTCTCTCTCACTCCAAACACTGGCTGTTGATCCGCTGTAAAGCAGTGAGCCAAGAACACGTCCTGGTCCTTTGATTTAGCTAATTCCACTGCCGTCGTTTTGAGTGCCCTATTTAACTGCAGTGTTGTTACTTTATCCGCAGATCTTTAACAGTCTCAGTATCTCAGACTTGTGTTTTATCAGAGTATTGGACAGCTTACTTTGACTGATCGAAAGTATACCTTAAACCTAAATGCTGTGATCCATAAACCATGATGAAATAACTTATAACAGCATCCATCAGGAAGTCATCCACTCCTGGTAACTATCATATTGATAACACACCCCTAAGAGTTGACCCAGTAGTCAGAGGCTTGGGGACACACATAGACAGTAATCTAGCCTTTGGCCATCACGTATATACAGTAGTGAGGAAATCATTCTATGCTGTGCAACATATAAACAAAGGTCCAGGGAAGTAATTTTTCCACTATTTGGCATTTGTCAGACCTATTATTGAGTACAATGCCCCCTTTGATATGTACCTAACCAGGCATATCCAACAGTTGGAACATCCACATAGGTTCCTCACTAAAAGAATACAGGGAGTAAGTAAAATGTTCTGTGCAGACCATCTCAAGGCCCTATACCTGTATTCTGTCTCCTACAGGCTGTGGGGGGGATCTATGCCTGGCATACGAGGCATTGTCAGACCCCACGCTGATGGAGCTCCAGAATAACCCATTCTAAAGACTTAAACCTTACCTGTGATATAAATAGGACCTCCTGGAGAGATGAATATGTTTTCCAGACACTACCCCTTCTCTGGAACAGGGTCTCCATCCATGTGAAGCACAGCTCCTCCCTAACCCAATTCAATTGTAAGTTAGACAATTGGATGAGAAACAGGAAATTCATCCCTGATTTCGCACCTGTCTCTAAAGGACACAGGCAGCTTGTACATGTTCATAGGTTCATATGTGTTTACAGGGCTAAAGACCACAAGGGCCTTTTTAAGCATAGCCATTTTATTTATTTATTTATTTATTTATTAACATTTGTTGACCGGGAAAGTCCACTGGGTCATTGAACCATTTTCAGTGGAGGCCTGGGGAGAAAAGCTCCACAGTAGTACAGAGAAATAAACATTTACAAAAACTGATATTTGAGTACATTTGAAAGCATAGATGACAAATGCAAAAATAAGAGTACATTATACAAAAGGTCCATCAGGATAAGTCTTGTCTTGGCCTAATTGAGCACACGTCTTAGTTACAAATATAAAATATGTATAAGATATATATGCACAGATTAGTCATAAACATTATAGTACAAGAGTACAATATTAAGTCTTGGCATTGAAATATACAAGTCCTGTTACATTATAAAGGAGGGTACAGCTGTGGTATCAAAGGTATGCATACACAAACAAATCACCAGTGAAGGGCAGTAGTAAATTAAACATGGTAATTGTCAATTGAAGTATAAGATTAATTTGTGAAGGGAATAGCTTAAGGCACCCTGATTGTTGTGCAGGGGCAGGAGAGGTTTTTTTATGTAATATGTTTTTAGTGCTGATTTAAAGGTTTTTAAACATTTTATTTGAGTTATATGGGAGGGTAAGGAATTCCAAAGTTTAGATATGCTATGGAAGTACAAGCATTGTCCAGCTCTTTTGTTGGGTTTGGATACTGTTAACAGCTGCTTATTGGATGATCCAAGTGTTTGTGTGGGAGTATAAATTTGTAGGATTGAGTGGAGTACTGGGCAATAGTGGGGATTAAAGATTAGTTTGTGAGCTAGAGTAGCTGTCAAAATCAAGCCAGTTTAGTTCTGTAATTGCTTGGCTGTGGTGAGAGAGGTTAGGCCTTCCTGAGACAAATTTAGCTATTTTATAATAGCATGATTGGAGTTTATTGCTGAGGGATGAGTGCAGGTTAGTAAAGATGGCACTACCATATAGAAGGGAAGGGATGAGTAGGGTACTCTCTAGTTTTGCTTTGGTGTGATTATCAAGGTAGAGTTTGTGCCGATAGATTTTTGCCTAATTTAAAGTGTGCTTTTTTATGGTATTGAGAATATGTGGCTCAAAGGTGAGTCTGTTGTCTATTGTCATACCTAGTAGTTTAACTGTTTTAACTATTCCAATTTCTGTCCTATCTTTGGAGAAAATTTTGAAGTCTATATTTGGTTGTTTAGTAGATAATAAGAGAAGTTTTGTTTTTTTAGTTTTTTGGGGGTTTAACAGCAGTTGAGAATTATTTAGCCAGGTTTCTACTGAAGTGAAAGCAAGTTGTGTAGCTGTGAGGAGGTCAGAGAAATTGTTGGGGGTGGATATTATTGTTGAATCATCGGAATATTGGATAAGGTTGCCTAGTTCAGAAGGTTTGTGTCGGTCATTGATGAAGATATTGAAGAGTAATGGCCCTAGAATGGAATCTTGTGGGACTCCTATGCTATTTTCCTGAAAATCAGATTGTACATTATGCCGTCTTACCGATTGCGCCCTATTATTTAGGTAGGAGGTAAACCAGTTAAGAGATTTGGGGGAGCATCCTAGTTTTGATAATTGGTTTAGTAGTTTATTATGAGATACTGTGTCAAAAGCCTTAGACAGATCCAGTAAGATTACTGGAGTAGGGTGACCAGCATTTAGGGCTTTGTTGACAGCATCAATGAATGAGAGTAGGGCTGTAATGGTGCTATGTCCTGTAAGGAAACCATGTTGGGTGGGAGAAAGAAGATCATTATCCAAGAGGTATTGAGTAATTGTGTCTGTACACATTTTTCTAATATTGAAACCAATGAAGCAGTAGTCAAAATGACTAAAAACTAAAAAATAAAGATAAAATACGTTTCACAACCAGTCCAATGAACCAGAATCCTGTTTATTATACAAAGACAAGATACTAAAACAACTAAGCACTTTCGCCTGTAAGACATATAGGCTTCTTCAGAGTTGTCTTAGAATAATTGAACAATGTTTAAATACCATCAATTAAAACGACCCCAACCAATCACAACAAGGGTGTAGTTTACATCAAAGCTGAATACATACTTGTTATTGTCAAATGTAAAATCCACACTCTACATGAACTGTTAATAAAAATCCTTCCCTTGTTTTCTTTTTTCTACTAAGGAATCAAGTCTTGTCTTAATTTTAAAAATGGTTTTAAAGAAATAAAATCATTCATACCAGGAGCTACTGAAGAATTTAAACGCAACTGCCAGTTAGATTCTTTTGCTTCTAGGAGAGTTTTACCACCCCCCCTCTTTCATTGTAAGTCACCTTATCTATTATAAAAAAATATATTTCTTAAAATTTAAACACTTAGTAGTGTGAGGATACATAGCTCTTGTATCCTCTCCTTTAATCTTCTGGTGGTTTTTCCTACATAAAACCCGGGGCAGGAAAGAAAGGTGGCAACATATACTACCATAGAGGAGTTGCAATTGCATCTCCCTGGACACTTCAATGTATAACTTGTATTTATCACAGATACGTAGGGCCCATTGTTAATATATTTACAGGAACTACGGGAACCACACTTAGTCATAATGGATCTGTACGTCCCTAATTCCTTACTGTGTTTTGTTTCTAACATATTTTTAATATTTCTGCATCTGCTGAACACCACGATGGGTTTTGACCCTAGCTTCAGTAGCATGTCTGATTCAAGGCAAAATTCCCAACATTTGTTGATTATCTCCACTACTTTGAAAGTTAATTTGTTGAAACAAACTACCATTACTTGATTCATATTCCTCTCTTTTGTTAGGATTTCTAATTCCTTGTCATTTGTTAAAATAGGGGCAAAGGAATTTACCCTTTTTTGTTTCACTTCTTTCCTAATTCTTAATAACAATTTAAGGGGATACCCCCTTTCAATGAATAAACTTATCAGGTTATACATTTCTTTCTCAAACTTGTCTTCTGCACTGGTCAATCTAGAAATCCTAACCATCCGACCTTTTATTACACTCTTCTTCTGGTGTTTAGGGTGGTTACTCTCGTAGTGTAACAAAGTATTAGAAAAGGTAGGCTTTCTATAAACAGAGCTCTCAAGGGCCCCTTCAGTGGTTGACAAATGAATGCCCAAGAAATCAGTTTCCCCTGCTCTCTAGCAGCTAGTAAATTTTAAGAAATTAGTTGTTCCGTTCAAGTATTGGACAGAATCATATGCTTCATCCTCTGTTCCTTTCCACAAAATGAGGATATCATCCAAATATCTATTGTAAGAGGCAATTTTCCCACTAAATTCTGAATTCAAGACTTTTTTAGTTTCCTAATCAAGCAAGACTAAACTGGCATATGTGGGAGCACATTTAGCTCCCTTAGCCACCCCTGCTTTTTGATGGAAGAGTTCTTCCTCAAACAACATAAAATTGTTGTTCAAAATAATTTCCATAAATTGTGCCAACAAATGTACACAGTTAGAATCAGTTTGACCTATATTTATCAAACTTTCTTTGAACATTTCCAGTCCTGCCTCATGGGGAATGACAGTAAATGAATTGACCATATCTATGGACAAAAATGTAAACTGATGACCTTCTCTGACATTCCTTAACCTTTCGAGAGACAGTTCCAGGAGTCCTTGATAATATGTTCTATTCCTCTTACCAAAGAACCAGCTTTGTTGCCCACCCATGCAGCCAAAGGTTCCACTTTAGAGCCCTTTGCTGCAACTATAGGTCTAAATGGGAGGGTTGGAAAAACTCTTTATTTGTTTTGGGAATACCAAAAATGCTTGGTATCTTTGGATTTTTTACTGTTAGAAATTCATGTACTTTTTCATCTATTTCCCCATGTAACAATGCCTCTGACAATATGATATCAATCCAGGCATATACTCTATTTATTTCATGCCTTGATACTCTGTCATATGTATTGGAATCATTCAATATTTCTTCCATTTTAGTTACATAATCAATTTGTCTTATAATCACCACCCCTCTGCCTTTATCTGAGGTCATAAGGCATACATTTTGATCATTAATCAGTCCTTTCAAGACCTGCACCTTTTCTGTTGTTAAATTACTGTAAGTTCTACCTTTTTGGTTTTTAATAGTTTTCCTAATTTCTTTTTCGCAAATTTTTTCAAACATAGCTACTTCTGGGTTCATAGCTGCTGGGTCCATTCGTCACAGGAAAGAACATGCCACTTCTTGCTAATTATCTGCCTAATATTCTTAACATCCATGGAATATTGAAGGATCATGTGCTTTTGATTAGTGAATTTATTAATGCTCTTCTGGTTAAACCCGGTAGAGTTCACCAAGCCCCCTTTAGTGATAGCTGCATATGTCCATTCTCCCTTCCCATACCTCAGCTTGAACACTGTCTAAAAGGGAGATGGGGTATCCTTGTTCTAAAAACGTGCTCTTAAGGACTGAGAATTCATCTGGACAAGTGGCATCATTAGAAGTCAGTCTTTAAACTCTGATAAATTGACTTTTCACAAATCCTTTCCTTTGGTGGAAAGGATGGCAACTTGTGAAGGACAAAAATGAATTACAATAGGTAGGCTTCCTATATATCCAGGTTTCTAAACAATCATGACTTGTTCTTTGGATATCAATATCCAAAAAGTTGATCCACTGCACATTAAAATGGCAATTCAACTTCAAAAAATTAGTACTAGACCCCATCACCTCCACTAGTGCCAAGTCATTAGTCGTGCCCTTCCACACAAATAATACATTTTCCAAATATCTGAAGTAACCCAGGCAACCACTAAATAATGGCACTTTACAAAGAGTGTCAAGTTCTCACTTGAGGAGGACAGAGTTTGCAAAAATAGGAGCACATGCAGCCATGGCCGGCCTTAGGCATAGGCCAACAAGGCAGCTGCCTAGGGCACCAGTGTAGCAGGGGCACTTTTCCAGTATTTATTTGGTGTAGGTAGACCAGGATGGGGGCACCAGGTAATGTGTTGGGGGGGGGCCATGGAGCTGTTTTGCCTAGGGCACCAGTTGCAGTAGGGGGCCGCTCCTGCATGCAGCCCCCATCGCTACTCCTGCAAGTTGTTTATAATATTCACCACCAAAGGCCATGAAGTTGTTATTGAACATGATGTCCATAAAATCCTACATAAGTAGTTGATCTTGCTCTGAAAAGGCCCCCAAATCTCTTAACAATTTCTCTAAACCATTCTAACCACTTGTCATGGGGGATAACTGAAAATAAGCTTTGTACATCACAGGTAGCAGGGCTATTTTAACAAAACATTTTCTGCTGATATATATACATATATTGTTAGTTGGGAAGCAATCATTTTGACTAGGTGTTTAAAAATTAAAGAGCACAGAAGAACGTCCATTTTAATTAAATCTTTTACAGTGGTGTTAACTGTTACTTGATTGTTCAACAAATCTGAGAACTTTATTTTCTGTTATTAAAAGGCCATTTACCTTGTAATAGACATTAAGTTTAGTTAAGGATCTGATGTAGTATTATTCCTAGACACTTTTGTTGTGCTGAGAGTGTGAGGGATGTGTCTATTATATATGTATTTGTTAATGCCTGTGCACAGAGTAGTATTAATGGAGTTTCCAAAAGCATCACGGTTGATTTGTTTATGTTTATAGCTAAACTATTTTAGCAAACCAGATCCAGTGAGACAAGCACTCTTTGCAGAGTTTTGTGTAAAGTATAAGGAAATTTGTAGGCCTCAGTTAGTACTGTGTCATCTGTGGTAAAAATGTTAATTCATATCAGCAAGCAAGGAAGAGTATGTAATCTTTGGACACACCTGTGGACAATGCATTGATATTTCTGTGTGTATTGTTTGCTATAACATTGAATGTCCTATTGGAGAGATAACTGCTGAACCATTGAATTTCTTCATTTGAGAACCACAGCTGGCAAGTTTTTCTAAAACAATTCAGTGGTCAGTATTTTCAAATGTACTAGCACCAAGAGGTGTGAACATTAGCTGTAGATGATTGTCACTGCTAATGTGACCCCATGACCCCATGTGCAAAAATGGGTTGTTGATGGATGGATGGAAAGATGTGTGGATGGCCTTTTGATCTAGAGCTATATTATTTAATTGGTAAAGTACTAGTGAAGAAAGAGTACACTTTGTGTTGGTGTGTGTGTGTGTGTGTGTGTGTGTGTGTGTGTGTGTGTGTGTGTGTGTGTGTGTGTGTGTGTGTGTGTACGTGTGATGACAGGCTACCTGTCTGTCCTGATGACACATATAAGAAGTGTTCTACAGTGTCCTGTTTTGGGGACATTTCTTTTTTTTCTACTGAATAACTCAGAAATGGGCTATGAATAAGCAGAAATACTGTTAAGTGCAACTTGAGTAATATAATTACTTCAATAAAGGATGCTGAAGTCCACTATGATGGTCTTCAAAAGAATTCTCATCCCACCTACTCATAATAACCTGACAGTTAATATCAGGAAATAAAACATTGAGGTGTTACAAAAATAACATAAATTATGGTTACAAAATAAACTGTCAAACTGTAACAAAATGATTCCCTCATTAAAGATCTAGACAAATGGTGGACAACACTTTGTGTTGACCAGTGAGTTCATATCTCCAAGTTTAAAAGCACATACATTCTGCACAGAATGTTTAGTCAGTCTACAGGTATCACTACCTCATTGATCTAACCCATTCTTGAATTCACTGTTGTGTTTTAAACAAGTTGAAAAGACAACGATTTCTTAGCAGAAAATCTGTGAAGACTGTAATCTTAGCTATACAGAAAGGTTTCAAGATTTTCCTTTACATTCTTTTCCTTTTAGGTTACTTGGAGATGTATTCTGTCTTTCTACAAAGTCAGTCAGTATCTGATCTGATTCTCCTTGAAAGTTTATGAGTGGAAGTTATTGTGTGGGGAGGTGCCATCAGGTCAGGATAACTGATATGGGAATAAATATCGATAACAGAAATGACAGTTACTAAAGAATTCAGTCATTAATTTCCTTCAAAAGTTGTTGTTGTTGTGTCTTTCGGCTTTTCCCGGTTAGGGGTCGCCACAGTGGAACTCTGGTCTGCTAATGATTGGCAGTAGATTTTTACATGCCAAGTTCCCAGCTCTGACGCGCAACCTTCAATGAAGGTATGCCCATTCATGCATGTCTCCACACAGCAGACGCTCTAGCTGAGAATTGAACAGGACAACGTCTTACTGTGAGGCGACAATGCTACCGCAGCACCACCACCGCAGTAGTCAATTTCCTTCAGATTATTAGCTGAATAAATTAGCTTGGGGTTCTTGAAGGCTAATTGGTCATAATCTTGACAACTGACTATATGAATCCATGAAGAGATGTTTCTCCATCCTTCCTGAGCACTATCCACCACATCCTCTGTTGCATTTACCTCTTCATCATTAGCTTATCTGCAGTTTGCAGCATATATATGCTATTTATTTAAAATATTATATTCACGTATGTTTTTCCCTTTGAGTATTTGGAATGTCTGACTAGGCAGCACTGTTATCAGCAGAATTCCTTGTTATAATACCAAGACCTGTAAGTGTGAACCCAGAATTATGGGGCGAAAAGTAAAGAAGAACAGGAGAACAGTGAATATTGAACATCACTGCTCAACTTTAAAGCAGATGGGCACACTCCCTTGCATTTTCTGATTTTTGGGTAGGGGGTGTAAATCCTCCATATTCATATTTTGCCATACTTTGAAGAAAAGTGAAAACAAGAAATAGTTTCAGACTTGGTGTACATAAATTTGCATTTTTGCTTGTTCAGTCTCACTTTTCTTGGACTGATAGTCACAACTCTGGGAATATTAAATGGTTAACCCCCACCATGGAGCTAGGCCATCAGTCCCAATAGCCCAGAGGACAACTGATAAGGAGTTTATTGATCCATTAATTATTCAGGTAAAGTAAATTCTGAAAGACAAAATGCGTGCATTAATTTTAACTTTTGGAAACACTGTAATCTCAAGATTATTTTGTTAGCTCAATAACAAAAAAAAAAAGAAAAAACTGCAAGGAATCAGATTGATCATAAAGGGATCAGGTGAAAAGCAAATTGAGGCAGTGCCTTACTGACACCCAAACTTAATCTGCCAAACCTACAGAAGGACAAATTCATTGCAGATAGCCCCTCTTATTCCCACAGCAGTGCTTTGGATAACAGTAGCAGGTTGACTGTTGTGGTTTCAAAGCCACATTCATTTGTATGTCCTCAGAAATATCATCTTACTTGGAATTTAAGTCACTGATATACTATAGTGTGCACTGAGGGAATAATTTTATTTCAAGAAACAGCTGTCATGTAGTGGTAGGCAATAATTTTATTTCCAAAAACAATTGTCATTAGTGGTGAAAATTTTGGGTTTATATTATTTATATTTTGGTTAGCAGGGTAGAACACTCATCACAGAATGACCAGTTGCAGGCTCAACCCAGCTTACATTCAAAATAATAGGGACAAAAATGTTATACAGTCAAAGGTGGAATACATAGGGAATACAAACTGGACACAAAAATAAGAGATACTATGTGCAACTTGTTTTCCTTGTTAGGGTATACATTTTACAAAAGGAAAAGTGGTATCAGAGAAGCAACAAGTAAAAAGTAAGAAGCAGGATTAGCCTTGGAAATTGTAGGGGTAACACAAGGTGATTAGCAGACAAAGCAAAAGATAAGTCATAGTAGAGATACAGAGATTCAAGGAGACAAAGAAAGGTAAAAGTTGTAAGATGACAAGGAGAAGGAGAAGCAAACATGGAGTGGTAACAAAATGGGGTAATGTGTGAGGGAATTAACCTAGTTGCAAAGTTGCAGAGTAGTGTTTATTATAGCAATAACCCACTCCTGGGTGTGGGTAATGCTAAATTTACCCACGGTTGGCGTGGTTTGGTCCCGAGGGCGAAGCCCGAGGGACCAAACAAAGCCAACCGTGGGTAAATTTAGCATTACCCACACCCAGAAGTGGGTTATTGCTATTATACCATGACATTATTTAAGAAAAGAAACTATTACTTTTCTTAAATAATGGCATAGTATAATGCCTGTTTACTGCCCTTCCGCAGATGTCTGGCATCCGCGGCAGTTCTGATGTACTGCGCGCCTGCGCAGTACATCAGAGTTGAGCAAAAGCAACGGAGAAAGCAAGATCTCCGTTGCTTTTTTTTAATGTTTCGCAATGTTAAATGAGTTTAACATAGCGAGACAGTTTTAAAATAAGCAACGGACATCTCCGTTGCTTATTTTAAAACTGTCTCGCTATGTTAAACTCATTTAACATAGCGAACACTAAAAAAGCAACGGAGATCTTGCTTTCTTGCTTTTTAAAACACTGTCTCGCTATGTTAAATGGGTTTAACATAGTGAGACAGCTTTAAAATAAGCAACGGAGATCTCCGTTGCTTATTTTAAAGCTGTCTCGCTATGTTAAACCCATTTAACATAGCGAGACAGTGTTTTAAAAAATCAAGTTATACTAATGGAAAAAGTCCGGCGACGGACCTTTTTCCATTAGTATAACTCGATTTACAACGGCACGCTGGCCAATCAGCGTGCACGTTTTGGGGGGATCATGGTATAATAAGTGATATGTCATGCATTTGTATTGCTCAAACAGATAGTGCTTGAGGGCCTGAACTTAGTGTAGTTAATATGCTTGGTGAGTAACTAAGGAAGGGACTGCCACAGTTTTATATCAAGTATGGAGAAACTATTGTCACAGCTGTGTAGTTTAGTAGATGGGAATTGGCAGGTAGGGCTAACTCTACCCTAAATTCTGAGGTTGTAGGTTGGAGTGTTAGTGATACATTTTATTGCAAGTGGAGAAGGAGCATCTTGGTGGAGTAATTTGAAAATGGCATCCTAAAAGAAGATAAAATTCTGTGTGACCAAAGGTATGGTGTGATGTTGATGCTGCATGGCCATGGAGAAAATGTGATGATGATGATGCTAATTGGTGTTAATAGTTTTGCAGACTCCTGTGTTACTGTACCATAGGCAACCTAACATGGGATTCAGGACAGTGGCTGCTGGTTTTGTACAATTATTGCCCTTGTCAACATCGTATCATTGACAGAATCTTTGAGTACAAATCTTCTGCATTAGGGTACACTCAAAATGTGCCATGCATGCATCTTGCCTTTGAGACAGGGCACAGAAACGACTGAGTGGTTGAGCTACATTATGGTTAATTCTCTGTCTATGCTTGTCACCCAGCACTGTGCCTCCAGGGTTAAAGCTTGAGCATCCACTGTGCTAAGGGTCTGACCAGTGGTACATGAGTGACAAGTTAAACAGAACCTATTGCAAGCTCCTCAGCACACATGACATTTGCAGCTGCTGCAGCTTATCAGCATAGTGCACACTGTGCTAATCCCAGTACCTGTCAAACTGGCAGTGCCAAATGTTTACAGAGGATATTCCCACATAAAATATTCACCTTCATATCTGAACATGAAACACTAGATGCTGTTCTGGTCTCATGTGCGTTGCCCCAACTTGTCTTCTTTATGTTGAATTCTACAGTGCAGTCACATCATCATCTACTGCTGAGGATGAACTGTTCAAATGATGGGCTGTTCATGGACCCAGATGGAGTCATGTGAAGTTATTTGATAAATTTTCCCCAAATACTGTTCATTCAACATAGTCATTGACTGTAGTGGAACCTTGTTTGTATAAGAATTATATCACCAGTCTGCTGTTTTGTATTCACAGTAGTATCCTGGAGCAGATTCCTGTTTTTACAAGAATTGTCAAAACTGTGTACTATTTCATATTAATAATTCTAAGTTATGTATAATTTTATGTGTAATTGTATTTGGAATGTATGTTGCACATTACTGTATAGTATTCATCGCTTATGTAAAGGATGAGACCTCCACACCCACCTAACTTGTGTATGCCCAGGTGCTCGGTTCAGGCTCACACTCAGTCTGTGAGCCAAACATGCCACGGGTGGGTTAATGTTGTGGCATCTGGAATTGAAAGTGTTACACACAGCATTTTATATCATATGCTAATTCTTTGGGATTCCTTCAGGTAATGAAAACCTATATGATCCTTTCATGTTGTTATGGGATGTAGTTTCTTTGTGTTCAGGCTGAATGTTGTTTAGCTGACTCTCAGTTGGAAGCATTTCAGAATAAGGAGTCATTATTTTGTGTTTTACAAGTCCCCAACTTGGAATGACATTGGTGTGAGAATATAATAAAGTAAGAACAGGGCAGGAGGGACTTGATCCCTTCAATAAAAAGTGTCTGTATCACATCATCGAATACATGAATATTGAACGCTCACATGAGCGGATATTCATGTACTCGAAGTCTATGAATTTTTTTTGCGGTACAGTGAAGATTGGGATTTTTGCCCTTTCTTCACTGTAGTGCAATCTCGGAATAGGAATATATATTTAGGGGGGGGGCACAGCCCCCCTCAATACCATTTTCGAGTACGTGAATATTCGCTCATGTGAGTGTTTGATATTCACGTATTCGATGATGTGATATAGACAGAATAAAACTGCCGTCTTTGATCTTGTGGGGTTTCATTTATAAGAAACTATCTTATCTTTGAGTAAGTATTTTTTTCATTTCTTGGGTACTCACAAAAACTAGTTCTGTGCAATAAATGCTATTTATTTGAATTTTGAGCAATTGAGTTTAAAAGAATAGTATTGAATCCCTCTATTTGTATTTGCTCCTTAGCTATTTGTATTAATATCCATATTGGTTTTACTTTCTATACACTCTTTTTGGATTAAGTTCTTAGCCATACCCCACTCCAAAATGATAAAATAGCCAGGAATCTTGGAACCTGGATCAAAAATGTCCTCTCCTTTGACTACCATGTTGTGACAGTAACTAGAAAAGTTTTCTGCTTGGCACAACCAAGGTCTAAATCTAGGTCAGAAGTTATCATTCCTTGTTATTCACCCAAATTAGATCAGTTATTGAGTACAACACCCCCTTCTTTATAGCTATATTAAGCAACTAGAAAGGCCATAAAGGTTCCTAACCAAGAAAATTGTTGGTCTAAAGAACATGAGCTACCAGTTAAGGCCTGAAGGGCTACACCCTTACTAAGTTTCTTGTAGACTCTTGTGGGATGATCTATGCCTTGCATTCCATGTCTTTAAGGACCCCATCTTAGATCTCATGTGTCATCATGTGTTAAATAGCTCCACTAATACCAGAACTAGGCACTTAAATCTCCACCAGCACATAAATAAACACGCTAGAGAGACAAAAGTATTACCCATTGCCTACCCTGTGTCTGGAACAGATTTCAACTGGCAGTTAAAGATACACGTTTGGATCATTCATATTATACTGTGGGATTAAATGGGTACAAGTCATGCTTTGACTTTCTTGAGAAGGAGATTGCAGTATAAGCACGGGTACTGGCAAGACAAAATTGTCTTGTGATTAACTTGCCTTGCATTTCCTGTGATTGTATAGATGGCCAGTATATCCATGCCTGCTTATCACCTTTCATCCTAAGGATTTGATAAAGGGGCTTCCAGCTGTATACTCATTATATGCCAACTTGGTACTTTTGAACTGGGAAGAATTTTAGGTTTTTCACCATGAATTTATGACAGACATTCAAGTATACCTGAGATGCTAGGATGATTTGTTTTATTATAGAAAGGGACAAAATAAATGCTTAATAATATTGTCAGTTTTTAAAAAATATGACTGAGGTTTTTTTTTTTGCATAAGTGTTCTATGGATACTGTTAATTATTTAGATTTTAATAGATTTCAGTCAACTATACATAGAAAGCTGAGTTTTTCTAGTAAAAAGTTACACTTGTATACCATTTCATTAGACAGAAGAGGAATGTTGTTAAAGGACAAATGGTCCATTTGTCTAGGTTAATTTCTCAAGACAGTGATTTCATATCAGAACTTTGTTTGCTAAAGGAAATGTTTTTTTTAACAAGTATTATCTGCATGGTTTGTATAATCAAGATTGTAATACCCATAAGATAGAGAGATCTTATGTTGATAAGACATTTGTTACCCCATTTTCCTAAGAGTCTGTCAAAATTAGGTGAAGTTCTGAAGCTGGTTTTTAGTAGAGGTAGAAATGTTAAACATTTTATTAAGACCAACACATATAATAAAATGGGTGGTATTTACAAATGTGGATGCTGTTCTCACTATAAAGTAATTTAGAAACTACTAAAATTGCAATTTCAGAGTTATTAAGGGAGGTTTGACTGTAATACCAAAGCTGTAGTATACATTGTATTGAGTATGTCGTGTAACTCATTTTGCATTGGAAAAACTAAGCTTTGACTTAAAAATAGTATTTACAAACATATTTAGCAATATATATTATAAGAACACGAGTAGTGCTTTATACAGCGCATAGAAAATTCTCTTAAAAGTGATGAAATATAAAGTTACAATATACGAACACCTTTATGCTATTACAAAATGTAATTCTTTGAATGTGTTATATAGACATAGGGCCAGATTACAGAAGGATTGCATGGAGACTAAGAGTAGTGTAAGACGTCAGACAGGCAATATGTCTGCCGAGCGATTCAGCAATAGCTGGCAGGGGAGTGCATGAGAGCTCCTAAAACTACTCTTGCACGGACAGTGTTATGGTATGCAAATTACCTCATTTGCTGCTGAAATGTATGCAAATGAGGTAAATTTGCGATCCAGGAACCACTAACCTGTCCGTGGAAGAACACTGTTATTTGCAGAAATGTACCCCACTGGTAACGGAGCACCGTTCTGCAAATAGCTAAATGGAGCTATGACAGCTCCAAATAAAGGATGCATCCAGTTGAGGAAGCATGCCAATGGCCAAATATAAGGCTATTGGCATTTTTATAGGTTGAAAATTAATAAAAATCATTTTTTCCCCTGATCTCCGATGTTTAAGCATAGCGCAGCGCCGCTTTAAAACCAGAAAATAAATAAAAAATAGCCAAAAATAGGCATTCATATTAAAAATATTATTCTGCCATGCAGGTGAATGGCAGGCTGAAGACAACATGGCTAGTGAGTAGTGGTTGCTAAGGGGGGGAAGCTCAGTTTGAGAGATGTAACCAAGCATTATTAGGCAATCCTGTGCAAATGAGGATAAGGATAGTGAATCTCAATTTTCCCTGGCATGTGAGCCATGTCCCTAGAGTGTAAGTGTAGGAGTAGGGGACTAGTAGAGTAAAAGATAGGTGACATCATAAGGGGGTATGTATGAAAGACTGTAAGCTTATTGGAGCAGAGTGGCTTGTGTTTGCCCTGAGTTGCTCAGGATTGGAAGAGGCGTGTCTACAGTTGTCCTAGCTGAAACCCAGAAACCAAAGGTGTACGCCATGGATATATCTGAAATTTCTTGGAAACGTGCTTACACCGTGTGCACGTTTGTGCGTGCCTGTAAGCCTGTGTACGCCTGTGTGCACACGTGTGCACCCATCTAAGCCTGTGTAAGCCTGTATGCATGCATGTGTGCTCGTGTGCGCGTGTCTGCGCTTGTTTACGCAATGCTGCCCCTTGTGGAAACAGAAAGGGAAAAGGAAGGAAAAGAAGTAGTAGGAAGTTAACCAAGGAGAACTAGCAGAGCTGGCAGGTGAAATAAATCAGAATCAGCCAATTACACAGGCAGTACACTAGCCCAGCCCAGCACTTAAAACTCTGCAAACAACATTCCCCCATGTTTTTCTCAAGAACACTGCAACACTGCAGTATACAAAGATGAAAACCTAAAAAGCTTAACTCAGACAAAAAAATGTTAGGGGCTGCCATTGCTATCATAAGCCAACATGTACAAGATGCTGAGGGTGGTGCCATTTCGAATGCTGCTGAGCAACCCACAGTGAGGAGACGGAGAAGAGTGTAACCTACCAGGGGCTACATGAGCTGGAGATAGTGGAGCACTATAGAGTGGACAGAGACCTCCTGCAGCAAATTGTTGAGCTGTGCAGGCCACGCCTCATACACAGAACCAACAGAGGGGAACCCATCCCAGTGGAAACCAAGGTATGTGTTGGCCTAAGAATACTAGAAACAGGTACCTTCCAGAGACCAACTGATGATATGATGGTGATTTCACAGGCATCAGCATCCAGGGTACTGCACCAGTTCCTGAATGCCATGTCAGCACATGTCGGTGATCATGTATATTTCCCCAATTCCAGTGAGGCATTGGCCAGCAATATGCGTCTTTTCCAGCAAATAGCGGAATACCCTGAGGTAGTGGGTGCAATAGACTGCACACACATATGCATCAAAGCACCAGCTGGTGAGCGGGGTAGGGCCTACATCAACCGCAAGGGCTTCCCCTCCATCAACTGCCAGGTCATGTGCGATGCCCAGGGCATAATACTGAATGTGTGTGCTGGCTGCCCTGGAAGCTACCATGATTCCCATATCTAGCATCTGACGCAGCTGTACCAGATATTTGCCAATGGGGACATCCCTGACGGTCACCTAGTGGGAGATGCTGGATATGCACTGGAGCCGTGGCTGATGACACCCATCAGAAATGCACACACACCTGAACAAGAACTCCATAATGAGGCACACGCACAAACACAAAATGTAATTGAGCAAGTGTTTGGGATGCTCAAGTCACGGTTCCGGTGCCTGGACACATCTGGTGGAGCCTTGCAGTACTCACCAACTACATGTACCCAAATTGTCATGGTATGTGCCATGCTACACAATATGATCCTGTGAAAACAGCTGCAGCAGGAACAGCATGGGGCAAGGCCAAACAGCCCCCCACCATTGCCAAGGCCATCACAGGCAGAGCGTGACTCGGAGGAGGAACAATTTGAGCCTGCCCCAGTAGGCAGAAGGAGGTGTGCCCAGTATGTCTTGGCCTTGGCAAAGAGGCAACACATAGCACATACACTGGCTAAGTAGGAACCCTGGAAATTATACCTCTCTCTGACTCGCACATATAATAAAAGGGATGCCTAACTTGACACTACCTGTTTTCAAACATGTATAGGGAGTGTACTATGGGAATCCGACATAGGCAGCCATGCAGCACACACCTGAGGCTTGATTGCCATGTTTTAAGCAATATAAAGCAGTGCTAAGCAGCTTTTACCACTGTTTAGCATATTTAAGCACAATTGCGTGGAGCTGTACACTGTGCAAACTAGCGCAATGTTGAGCAATGTTGGGCAACGTTGGGCAACGTTGGGCAAAGTCAGGCAAAGTCGAGCAAAGTCAGGTAAATACGCTCACACCTGCTTTACTGTTCCTTAACCAGTCAGGTCTGCCCAGCAGGAAAATAAAAAGCAGTGACAGGGCTTGATCTCAGGATACTGTGCACTATAGTCACAGTACTGAACAACTAAGCCATGACAGCATTTCACTGGCACAGAGACAGCAGGACAATTGTAGACTAATGCAAACACAAACAAATGCTGTAACATGCCCTCTGAACTTCACTCCAAGCCTATGCAGACAGATAGCAGCAGGCCAGGCAGTGTGATGTGGGTTGGGTAGGCTATGAAGTCACAAACTAATATACTTGAAATTGGAAGCCAAGATCTGTAGTAGAATAGTATGCCTCAAGCCAGTATGATAGGCAACAGTACAGACTGAAATGGAGTACCTGACATACCAGGCCTAGCAAATGTGTATAAGTGTCAGGTGAACCCCTCATCCTATGTACACCCACAGTAACAATCAGGTGTGCCCCTGGGTAGAAATGTACAAATAATAGCTGTCCCCCTGTATGTAGAAATGTTAAGTCTATGCAACATGACTCATGGAAGCCCTGCAGGCACAGCGTGCTTCCTATCGATGTACAACACAAAGATGAGCCCTGAAGTAAAAACCAACTTGATTTTTCACACATATATAGTATATATGTCCATACTGGGCATGCTCACACACAAACAAATTTAGCAAATTTCAGTCAGCAACATACTGAAAGGTCATACTGGGCATGCTCACACACTTAAATAAACAAAGCAAATGTCAGTCAACAACATACTGAAAGGTCATACTGGGCATGCTCACACACTTAGGCCATGTCTGAGTACAGCAGTGGGCCACACATATCTGGCAGTTGCAGTTCTTACCCCAGAAACTTGCCACTATTCACCAATCCTGCCTTGCGCACACAGTGATATGAAAACAGACCCATATAATATATTGGACTCCTGTTATAATCAAACAATGTACTACAAGTACTTAAGTTGTTTAAAGAAAGAAAAAATTCAAAGAAGATCAATAAATCTCCGGTCAGTATCAACAATAAACAATGAGCACTCCTAACATTATCCAATCCATGTTCTGGCAAAAATATTGTCAAAGAGTCCATAGAGAACCATGAAGCTTTCTTTCGCTATGTCATAAATATCAATGAATATCAATATCAATAAAGAGCATTAGTGGCCTGAAATACATGCCATACACAGACCGTCTCAAAATGCTCCAGCTGTACTCTCTCACATATTCCCTACTCAGAGGTGATCTCTGCCTAACATACAAAGCTATGTCAAACACAGAGCTGTTGGACATGCTCCACGTAAAACACTTACAATCCCTCTGCTCTTCAGCCACAAAACCCAGAGTGAAATACAAAAGGGAGGGGTGTATCCATTTACCTTATGGATACCCACACCTTCAGGTTAGTGGCACAGCATGAGGCCTTGGAGACCATGCAAGTGCAACTAACATTGGGCAAAGCTGCTTATCAGATTGTAGCCTGCTACATATCACCTACCTTGTCTCAGGAACCTCACTCATTTTCCTGAGAACAGTGGAAAATATAAAGGTCCTACCAAATACCATTATATGAGGAGATTACAACTATCCAAACATTGAGTGGGAGAATTACTCATGTACAACGTCCTTTGCCCAATGTTTCCTAGAGTTTAAAAACTCAAACACCCTAGAACAGCTGGTCACTATGCCCACTAGAGGTGACAACATACTGGACCTGATCATCACCAACATGGGGTACCAGTGTTCCACAACAGGATAAACCCCTTGCTGGTAATATCAGATCATAAAGTAATCACACTGGACATCCACATCCCGCCTCCCCCCAGTCAAGGAAACCACTGTGAAGACATTTTCAAAAGCAAACTGCACACTTCCCAAGACCAAAGTGGAAAGTTCCAAAATCCCCTTCCTATAGGATAATGCTATATAATCTGCCGAATCATTTACAAGTGCAGTCTATAAGCATCTACAGGGATGCATGGATTGAGACATCCCAAATAAAACCAAGACGCACTCCTCCAAAAATAAGAAACCAGTCTGGTGGTCATTGCCCATAAATAAACTATACAACAGAAGGAGGAAACGAACACATGATAGAGCAAACTTCACAAAAGGAAAGGCATCACTGATCATTATTAGGAAGAAACAATGATCGCTCATAAAATAATCCAAGGCCAGTTTCTAAAGACAAATTGCCAAGGAATGTAAGAATAACAACCACAAAGCCTTCGTTAGCTATACCAAACATTTAGGTGGCAACTTCTAAATATGCTGTCAGCTACTGCAAAATAGCAAGAAATACACTGAACCAACTTACATTTCCCACATCCTGGGGGACAAGTTCAGTGCAAACCCCCCCATCACCCCCAAAAAGGCCTGTGTCCATCCCAGAAGAATGCAGAGCCCCCGACTTCATGGACATGCAGGTAAAAACAGCCCTCTCCAAAGCTAAGAACACAGCATCAATGGGACTGGATGGTGTCCCAGGCTGCGTCTTACACCAGCCCCAAAAGGAACTACACCCTCACCTACATTCACTGTCCAGACTCAACCTTACCACAGGCTATGTACCCAAAGAATGGCATAGAGCAACAGTCATCCAGCTCCACAAAGGGGGTGCCACAACAGAACCTGGAAACCATTGCCCTATAGGCCTACTCAGCCTGGTCTGCAAAGCTATGGAGCAAATTATCACGGAACCCATAAATAGAGACATTGGGGACCTCCAGACACTGGACTTTACCCAACTTGGCTTTGTTAAAGGCAGATCCTGCCTCCTAAACCTAGTTGACTTATTTGAAACAGTTACCAAGGACATAGATGGAGGTGAAAGTAGTCCACACAGCCAACCTGGACCTCACTGAGGCCTTTCGACACCATTCCCCACTCTGTCATCATGGACAAGCTTACCAGCTTGAACATTAATAGCTATGGCATAGGATGGGTGGCCAACTGGCTCACAGATCAAACACACATGTTCAGAGTTGCAGGTGCCATGTCCGATTCTAAACCAGTCACAAATGGCATCCCACAGGTCTTGGTCCTGGGACCCCACCTGTTCAGTAGATACTGCTCAGAGGTACAGGCAAGCGTGGGAGGAATATGGCTGAACAAGTTTGCAGATGACTGCTAACTGTGGTCCATAATCGACTCTACAGCTGACACAGACATCCTCCAGAAAGGTCTTACAGAGACAGATACCTGGTGTCAAAACAATGTCATCAAGCAGAATGCCAAAGAATGCATAGTCATCCCCTTTGGATAAAACAAAGTGCACACAAATTACCACATAGGTGGTAATCCAGTATGTACAGAGAAAGTAATTATGGCTCTGGGGACCCAGGTAGATAGTAAACTCGCCTTTGATGATTACATGGCCAAAGTGTTTAGAAATTCCTTCTATATAGCCCACCTAATTTCACCTAATGTAACCCACTTTGTCTAGTCTGATGATGTCACCATCCTACAAATATACCTGTGGAAAAAAGAACTCCCAGTAATGTGTATAGTGCGTTGTGTAAATGCATACTCCTCTAATATCATAAAGTAGTTAGGTAGGGGTTTGAATCCTGCACTTGACAACTGTATGTGTGTGTGTTTGTGTGTATCTCCTTGGAGAGGAGCAACCTTTTAGGAGATTACTAAAACACCTTAAAAGTGGTATACTTATCTTTGTCAAGTCTGATGATGTCACCATCCTGCAAATATACCTGTGGAAACAAAAACTCCCAGTAATGTGTATAAAGTGTTGTGTTAATGCGTACTCATCTAGTATCATAAAGTAGTTAGGTAGGGGTTTGAATCCTGCACTTGACAGCTGTGTGTATCTCCTTGAAGAGGAGCAACCTTTTTGGAGACTACTAAAACACCTTAAAAGTGGTATACTTATCTTTGTCAAGTCTGATGATGTCACAATCCTACAAATATACCTTTGGAAAAAAGAACTCCCAGTAATGTGTATAGCATGTCGTGTTAATATGTACTGTTCTAATATCAGAAAGAAGTTAGGTAGGGGGTTGAATCCTGCACTTGGTGAGTGTGTGTGTGTGTGTGTGTGTGTGTGTGTGTGTGTGTGTGTGTGTGTGTGTGTGTGTGTGTGCGCTATGTGTGTGACACTGTTGGTCAATGTGTTGTGAGTTTTGCTTTTACTACTGTATGACATATCACAATGGCAACAGTATGTGCATTGCACATGTCAGGTAGCTGTGTGGCAAATACATATACGTACATGTGACCTCAATAATTTCATAGGTGGGAATCCTGCTTTCTACATGAACACATCTGTTATCTTTGCCAGAGTGTGCTGCCACTTTCCAGACCTTAGGTCACATCTGTATACTTGTGACAAGCCCAGCCGCTGCAGTGATCCCTGGTCTAGGTCATCCGTGTCACACACACTCATTACGGTTTCTATTGAATAGTGTGAGTGAGGATTTATACCTGAGGTATATTTCAGACCTGTTCAAACGCAGCAAAGTCTGTCAATTATGGCTATTCATTATAGGTGTACAACAACCTTTGTGGATATGCATGCAGACCCCTTATTGCTTATGTGATCCACCGAGGGATTTCAAAATACCTTTGGAAATGTGATTACCAAAGGAGAGATGATGTAACACTTGGCTGTATGTACACATTGGTACCTGTTCAACATGTTTGGGGCTACTACCTATGTGGTACTGTGGGGATACTGTGTTTTGTAAAAGTGGATGATTATGCTTTAGTTGGCTTATAGCTTTATAGCATGGGTTTGACACCAAGCATCTGTCTCACTATATATGACTCTGTCTCTCTCTCTCTCTCTCTCTATATATATATATATCTAAATATATACATACATATACACATCCATTGGTGTACATATACATATACATATAGGCACATATACAGTCCAGCTTTCATGGTGGGAATATCAATTATGCAAAGGATGTGAGGTGTAAAGTAATGTAATAATATTGCACAGTCTTGTGAGAAATACATTGAAAGTGTTCTCAGCCCATGTAGCTTTAGCAAGCCTCACTGACTGCAACATTGCAAATTAACAATTCACACCCACAGTGTTTAACCACCACATGTCATATACCAGCAATGTATGCTGTCTTGTTTGCCACAGACTACAACCTACATACAAATATGCACATAACAATCTTCACCAACATATATATGTCCACCCTTCACATACAGTTGCAGTATGTCCCATGCTCTATGCACATGTACAGATGTTAATATATCTGACACATATATATATCTCTGTATGTGTGTGCCATACACACAGTCCACACTGTTGTAAGTCCCCTGACCTGTTGGGCTTTGCTGCAACATGAACAGGTGTCACATGCGAGCACACAGTAATATTAGAGGGTGTGTATATAGCTACAAATGCTAGATTAGCATACTAGTCTGGTAAAGCAGTTGCTAAGCTACACATTAATATGACTATCACGCATGTGTTACTCTATCACATTCATGTTTATATAGCTGTTTGTGCTACTCCCCCAAACAGCCATTGTCCACACTACTGTACAGAACACAGCTAACATGGATCAGAATTTTGACATATCTTGCTGGACTTAAAGGGTTGCTTTGTACCTGTTAGTTTATCAAGGCAAGTAGTCTGTCTGCATAGCTCCCAACTGTGGACCTATCCAGATGGTAGCCAGATGTTAGCCTGTTATTCTTTGTCTGTGCAATGCACAGGTCTTTTCAGCACTGGTACAATGGCATTGTTACAGTCAGTTGCTACCAGTACATGGCTACATCCTTTGGTATTTCAGTGTTGTACTCCTACATAAGGGTATGCTTGTGGAACTCCTTCCAAAGCTATTTGCACAGTGTGTAACAGCAGAAAAGCTGATATGCCTGAGTGTTTCTGCCTCTGCCAGGCCTCTGAAACACTCAGGTACATATTTGAACAGAGTTAGGGAAAGGTAGGTAAAAGTGAGGTGCACCTTCAAAATAATAGAGACAGTAAGTGGAGACTTTGAGAGAACCAGTGCATATGGATTACTACACCTTTTCTGAAGTACAAGCGGTGTCTAACTCTTATTATTGTAATTATTCATTAAGTGTAATACCCCACCTTTCTGCCTAACGTCAGTACTTTTCAGAGGGATTCAGATGGACACAGCTAACATATGTTTCAAAATCAGGGACATCCCTGAAAAGTAGTCACAGTTGGGATGTATGTCCTCTGCCCTAATCAGATATACCACTGTTTGTCCTGCTATGATACTGTGTGTGGGTTGTAAAGTGCTGCTGTAACATTATTTTCTGCTAGAATTAGTTCTCTTCTCACAGTCATTATAATGCAATTAAACAACAACTGCTGGTAAAGTTCCACAGAACAAGTTTTGTGTTATGGCATTCCAATTTTTCCTTTACATTCACTCATTCTGATGCATGATATATTTATTTCAGCACCAACTTGTTGTATGTCTACTGTGGCTTAGTGGTACTTCATGCAGTCTAGTGAGTCCAGAGTTCGAGACTGACAGATGTGTTTTATTTTGCTGCTGAGCAGAACAAGGGCCCTGACATACAGAGTGACTAAGGCACTTTTAAGCAGTTCTAAGCGGGTTTGCGTGGGTTTGTGCGATGCTTAGCAATGCTTAGCTAAGCGCACACAAGCGCACACTCACGCAAACCCGCTTACTACTGCTTAATAGTGCTTACTCCCGCTAAACCCCGTGCTCATTTCTTTGAAAGAAAAGAAAATGGGGAGATAGGAAAGTGGTGAAAAAGGGGCATAAAGAGGGAAAGACAGTAGGGGAAAACAGCTCGGGATATGCAGGATGGGTGTAGGGAAGGTCCATAGCTGCCCATTTCTTTAACAGCAACAGCTGTGCATATGCAATAAATTTGGAGGGAAATATGAAACCTTCCACCCCTGAGAGAGGGGTGAGGACAACAAAGTATTTTGTACTGCCAATTAAATATTAGTTTATGTGTCCAGCGGACATGTGTGCAAAATGGGCAGCTGTGTATGGGGCGTAATTTTTTTTGGGAGCAGATCGCCCCCTTTTTTTTCAGGTGAGAGTGGAATGTGGGGTAGGGGAAGTAGGTATATTTGCGGAGGTAGGTTGGGGAGGTAAAGAGACAAGACAAACAAGATGCATAAAGGGGCAGAATATGACACGTGGTGGGTGAACACCATTGACGAAGAAGGATGTTTGGAAATTGCAAGCCCATGAGCCCACAGATGTCAACAGTGGAACTGAGATCCCCACCCATGGACAGTCACTACTGCACCTTCACAGCCCAGAGGGTGGCTGTACTGGGGGCTGCATAGGAGGGGCAGGCTCACCCGTGAGTCATGCCACTCGTGCCTCAAGCTGGCGTAGAGGATTAGCGACAGAACGCACGATCTCCCTACACACCACAGCCCGGACCGTCCGGAGGGTGATAGGTGGCCCTCCTCTGCCCACACTTGCGCAGGGGGGTGAGCCCCATCCCCTGCAGTGCTTACTCCCAAAGGTGGCACAGGGCCAATGGAGGAGGAGGTCCCAGGCTGGGCACCGAACCTGCTGGTGCCAGGTGCCATCGCCAGCTGAGGTGGGACAGGTGGATCCACTGGGACCGGCCTTCGCATACGTTCTATGTTTAGGAGGATTTAATGAAAATATGGGTTAGTAACAGTCAACAGCATTCCCAATTAGTTATAACAGTATGCAGAAGTATTCCCATTAACCCAACACACCAGGTTCCAACAGTTGAACAGCAAGCATGACACATGCATATATAGAACAACAGTGGACATTACAACAGCATGCAGGTTTAATTGATGGCAACAGGCCACCAATATTGTGGTATTTGAACAGGGCACATGCATCGAATTAAATGCAGATATTTAGAAACCAATAGGACATATGTCCCAACAAATGTTTTGAGATTAGACATACCCATTGAGGTGTGGAATTGCATTTTTTATGCATATACAGTAGGGTGGAAAATGATAGCTTCATTAACAACTTATATATCCTTCTAGTTTACACTACATTCCTATTAACTGCAGTTATATGTCCCCTACATGTATTATTACACTACCCAATTGTCCTTAAATTGGGAAATGGGTTTTGCTAGATCTTTACATACATGGGCTGTATCTAACATACAAACTGTCCGGGATGTAGATGCTACTGCTACATATTTTGGAGTTGCTCAGACACACTACTGCTGAGATGGTACACTGACAGCTCTACTTTCCTATACTTATCTAGATATGTTTCGGTGAAATTATCAGTTATATGTTAACAGCTCCCTACATTTCTGCCAGCACAATGACATTTCTAGGAAACTCAATACCAAGCTACTCATGTGCCAGATTAACCTGTACATGCTGGGCATGAACCAACAGTTGAGGACTGTAAATATGCTTAAAAGCTACTGGCACTCCCTTCATCCACTTTATATGGGCCTACCCAACTGTGTGTCAACAGCGCTTAATACAACAGTACTATTTCTATAATGCAAGAGCACAACAACATATCAATGAAAATGACACAGACACACTCCAGGAATTATACCTTTATTAAAGACTTATAACACTTTTCTAGAGGCTCTCTCATTTATTTTATATAACAGTACATGCAGAATAATTATTAGAGAATTATTATACCTTTATTTATTGTGTTAAAACACTTTTTTCAGGCTCTCTCATTTATTTTACATAACAGTACAAGCTGGATAATTACTGACCTGCCTGGTGGAGCAGCCTTAGCAGCCTATCGGCATAGGCTTGCTGATTCGCTGCATGGACACCTGCAGCTGTGAAGTCAATGAAGTGATATTGAGACATACCTATCCATAGTATAGACTAGAATAGCAATTCTTACATACTTAATTCCATGGCTACTTACTCAGTAGTGGGGCATTTTCCATCTCACGGGCCTCCTGGATCCACTGGTCCAGTTGACCCACCTTGTGTCTCTTCAGGTCTGCGTGGTGGTGTCTGACCTGCTCACCAGTCCGAGGGACATCTGTGGCACTGGTGAGTTCATGAGCTAGACGGTCCCAGGCTTCCGCTTTGTATTGGGTGCCCTGATACTGGCCTCGCAGGGTCTATCCTCATGATTATGGACAAGGAGCCAAATCATTACTTTTGACTCCTCAATGCCCCAACAATGCGCTCAAAAACGAGAGCCCTCTCCAGCACTAGCCATTGCTGCCTTCAGATGGGAGATACCACCAGTTATGGCAAGTATTCCCACCTATGAAGCTTAAATATGCATAATTTTCCGCACTTATTTGAGATTGACCAGCTTTGAAAAAACTCAGCTGAAGGCACACCTGCTTAGCAATGGGTAAACTTCCATTGATATGTATGTGTGTGTTGAAAGTGCATGCTTTTGAAAAGCTGTCATGGCTTAGTGGTTGAGCACTGTGATTATGGTGCATAGTATCCCAGGTTCAAGACCTGTCATTGCTTTTTATTTTACTACTGGCCAGTCCACCTAGGAGGTGTGGCTGTGTTTAGGCGACTTTGTTCAACTTTGCCCAACGTTGCTCTACATTGTTCTACAGTGCCCGACGTTGTGCGATGTTGTGCTAGTTAGTGCGGTGTGCAGCTATGTACAAACATGTTGTTTGCGCTGGTTTGTGTGATGCGCAGCTCTGTGCAAAGCTATTGTGCTAGTTAAAGCAGTGCTAAGCTATGAGCAATTATACTTAAATATGCTTAATATTGGTAAACTTTGCTTAGCAGTGCTTCTCATTGCTTATGATATGTTACTTATGCATTCATCAGTATGCATAACCATTTCACCTTCTTATATAGATATATATATATATATATATATATATATATATATATATATATATATATATATATATATATATATATATATATATATATATATATATATATATAATTTGTTCACTACTACATAGGCCATTTCAATGCTTTTTACTAAAATTTAAAAGATAAATGTCAGGAATTATTTTTATATACAGATTTCCAACAGAAAATAGAAAGGGGAGTGGTGGAACTCGAACCGGGAATGCCTCTTCTTTGTGCAAAGGCTCTACCACTATGCTATTGCTATTTGGCTTAATTTGCATATAGGTTTCTTATTATCCTCTTCGATGTCTAAACTGTTAACTGTAGCTAAGCAATAGGCAAACCTGCGCAAACATGCACAAATACGTGCAGCTATATCGGGAATAATAAAAAAAAAAAATAAAAGTTTTACATTTTATAATTGTATAGGGGTTTAGAATGTGGGGGAGTGTAGTGTTGGGTATGTACACATTTGAGCGGACTTGTTCATGTCAGTTGACATTTCCCAATTGAGAGACTTGCAGGGGCGTGGATTTTTGGACTGCTCGGCAGTCCGACACACCCACTGCACTCGTACATGCTTCGTGTTTGCCTTAGAGTTGAGGCAGCGTGCCCTCATGAATATGCATGGTGCACTGACGTCTAACCCTTAGGCTGCAGTTTCTGTGTAAGACTAACTTAGTCTTACATGGAAGGTAAGTGAATCCTGGGGATAGTGTAAGCTGTATTACTATAAAAATATTTTTGTACTGGCTGCACAAATCAAAGATATTTGAGCTGGAGATAGGGGCAATCTATTAGAAGTGAAAGAATTAAATTGGCAACTAAAATTCAATGTATTGAAATCACCAGAATTAAATTACTGTAATTTAATTTTGGTGATTCCAATACATTGAATTTTAGATGCCAATTTGTGCAGCCAGTACAAAAATATGTTTATACTAATACAACTTACACTATATCTATTTCACAAAAAAAGGAAATAAAAAAGATTTTATACAAAAAAAATACCTGAATTGTAAATAGAATATTCTAAAAATGAGAGAAATGGCTGACTGAAATGGTCTGATTCTTCTATGGGGAATGATATTTAATCACGTGATGCTTATTTAGTTCTTCTATTGGGAATGGTATTTAATTACCCTACACTTATTTAATTATTCGATTTGGAATGGCATTTAATCATGTGGTGGTTGTTTAAAGGAAACCTCCACATTAGAACTCAAAAAACATGTTCATTTCATTGTATCTTTTTCTGAGATATTTTAATGCCTCAAAATCACTCCAAG